>NW_024720711.1:1741939-1816939 GCF_018991925.1 Homarus americanus
CGCACCGCCGTTCTGCCTCACATGTGCTAAGCAACTCTGCAGACAACAAGTCTCCTACACCGCCTGGAGGGAAGGGGGAGTATTGTAGTGGAATTCTCCCTACAAACGCTGTTTGTCGCTGCCTAGCCGACCCCACCAATTCCCCAGTGTATGCCTCGTGGTCTAGGTCAACCAGCGCCGCCATACACCACGGAGCGGGGGTCAACTGCTAAGCCACGCCTACCCCCGCTATTTAAGACCTGACCTCGTGGTGATCTGCCTCTCTCTCTACCTACAGCCGCAGCCAGCAACACCTCCTCCTCCACCGCTGCCTGGTGGCCCTCGCTCCTCCGCCTGCCTGGCGGTCCTCTCTCCCGCTGGCGAGCATGGCGACCCACAAGCTGTCCTTCTCTGAGCGTCCTCACCAACCAGCTCTCTCTACATCACGCTTGTAACCATGCTGCCTTCCCAGCACCAAGCTGCATTGTACATCCAATACAACATGTATATAGAGAGCACATTGTGAGTTTCCTTTCTCCAACCCATCCTGAGTGAACCCCACACTGGGCATGCACCGGCTCCTGAATGTACCTGAACCCGCTCCAGTGCTGGTCAAGTCTTGTCTTCAAAGAGCTCACACTCGGTGCCGTCACAACACTCTCTGGTAGATTGTTCCAAGAGTTCACAACTCTCACTCCGAAAATGTTTGCCCTCACAGTTTTCTGGACTTGCGGCTTCTTCATTCTTGCAAGAGTTATTATTATTTCGATAAGTTTATCTTTGCAATCAATAGTTCAGTAATTCTAATACACTTCTATGTCATTTTCCTCGCAAATTATTATTGTTGTTATTATTAGCCATTTAATTACTGGAACGTGATACTCTGGTCTCTTTACTTGACGATTGACATGTCCTCTAGCGCTAGTGCACTAACTCGGCAAAGTCATCAAAAATAGGCTTTTCAATCCTCCAAAGCCTTTATTATAACAGTAAATGCAATGACAATATAAATAATAACAATAATTAATTAATAGTAGAAATAAAATAATAATAATAAAAGTCAGATCGGTTATTATAATTAAAAATCTGGATTGGGCTCATGAACGCATCTTGAAGTTTGTTTTGGTTTTTATGGATAAATTTTATGTTAATAAAATACCACAGTAAAGGTTCGATTAAAATAAATATTTTCTAAATTAATCAAGCATAGATTAAACAAATAAAACTTAAGATAATAACAATATAATTATTTTGGTCGGTAATTTAGGATTTGATACTTCATGTGTTTAATTTCCGCACGATAAATAAAGTGTTTACTGTTTGTTTTGGGAACTTTACTAACATTGTCCACAGGGGCGTCACTACAGGACCCTACAGGCTGCAGCTAACTTAACATTGATTGATGTATTAAAACAAATGGCGTCCAGATAGCAAGTAGCCAATAACCTCAGAGTTTGTTATTATTTGTAAGTTATAAAGCCTAAAACACACAGCATCATTAGTGAGAATTATATCAAGAAGTGGATAATGGAGGAATGTTTATTACTGTGATCGTCATTGAGGATTTACTGGAGACAAAGAGGATCATTTGACATTATTTTCCATCACCAGTAAGTTAAATTAAGTTAATTGTTAATTTAGTTAGTGGTTGAGGCCAGTATGGCGGTGTATTATGGGTAAAGGTGGAGAACACTGTTAATAGTTGAAATAATTTATGGATTTTAACTAAAATTTCTGGAGATACTATTTGAATGACGCTAAACACGAAAATGAAAACAGTATTTCACAGAATCTAACAAAACCTTGATCTAGCCAACCTAACTTTACCTAACTTCCTAGCTGGGGGCTCCACCTCCTGGAATATTAACCAGAAAGAACTTCCTATGATATGGTGCAATTTTGTTGTTTTTTTGTTCACGTGAGAGCAGCCATCCATACCAAATGGTTCTTAAGAATACATTAAATATTGGCATTGGTCAAAACCAGGTGGCGGAGTGTTTTGAAATACGTCAATGTGATTGACTGTTTACATCCTGGGATGAGACGTCACTGCCGAAAAGACAAAGTATTGTGTGCCTAGGTGCCTACTTATCTACCAAACAAAGCATTTGCACAAGAAATGGTTATCATATCAGAACTCACTGATGAAAATAAAGTAAGAAAGTAAACAGTAAAACAAATAACTCGTCTGCGGGTCAATCGTCAATATTAACCCTTGCAAGACCAACTGTACTCTCGCATCTACAAAAAAAGTAAAATTACACAATATAGCTTCAAGAAAGTGTCTTTCATCGGTACCAGATATCAAAGTAAGTTCTTTCTGCTTGATATGGTGGGAGTCTGGGTGGCGTAGCCCCACGGTTAAGAAGTTCGGTCAGGTTCTATGCATTGTTGTTTTTATTTTCGTGTATAGTATCATGCATATAACATCTCCAGAAACTTTGGTACATTTCCATAAGGTCCTTCTGGTGCTAACCATCTCCTCCACCATTATCAATCATTCTATATGATAACTTGGTGAACTTGCAGCTATGTCCCCTAATGTTGATGGTGCAGCACATCACAAAGAAATGGCCCAGGTTCATGTTTTCCATCCCTATCAGGGTTTTTAATGTTTCAATGAAATCTGCTCTACTGTGCCTTGTCTGAAGTGTTATTAATCCTAAAGCCCTCAGTCTACTTGGATAATTGAAATGACATAGTTCCAGAATCATCTTAGTTGCTGTGTGCTGCACCTTTTCAAGGGATTCCATACACCAGTTTACAGTAATACAGACTGAGATGTACGAGTCTTATAAAGTTGAAAGAGTAATTTCCTGTCTTTGTATTCTAAGGGACACCTTTTAATTCCCAAATCCAGTTGAATATTTTCCCTGCTTCTCCCTTATTGTGCTGTTAGTGACTGATCTATCACAAAGCCAAAATCTTTCTCCTTATCCACAGTATCCAAGGAAGTGTTATTAACAGAATAGTTGTGATTAGGGTTGTTGTATCCTATGTACAGTCATACGTTTTGTAACATTAAAGAGCATTGACCAGTCTTGAGACCAAATGAGCAGCTCATGGACCTCTTTTTGCATTATTGCAACATTGTCTTAACTTGCTACCTTCCCAAATATCTTCTTGTCTGCAAACTAGACAATGTGGCTCAATATATTTTCATCGAGGATCTCACCAATATTTTTTTTATTTCATAGATGTTAAATTAATTGTTTGGAAATTGTTTCATTGACTCCAAGATTTTTCCACAGATGTTAACTGCAAGACAAGTACAGCAGCAGGTTTCTATACGAGAAGAACACCAAAACAGTGTCCTGGTTGGAGATACAAAAACTTTAACTTCTGAGTATTACAATATTTGTAAATGCTTCATGCCAAACATTTAGAAATAGTTCCAACACATATAACACATTAATCTTTGTTAATAAAAGTGATAGAATGAAAGTTAACTCATAACAACACTCATTTTATTGATTCAAATGTTTAAAAGATGTTGAAAAAATCGAATATAGCAATACATTTGAAAATCGTTTAGAAGAGAGACAGTTTAGGTGCTTTAGACTGGCTTACAAATTTGTCCATAATTATGAAGTACATGTAGCAAGAGGCAGAGAGGTGACCCGTAAGTGTCCAGAATGTCTGAAACGTGTACACAGAAGTCATCTCTGCTGACCCATGTGGAAGATCCTGCAGATGAGAAATTGTTTCAGTGTTCAGAGTGTGAAGAAGACTTTAAACACCAGATTCATCTGGAAGAACATATGAGAGTTCATTCAAGGAAGAAATCATTTCAGTGTCCAGAGTGTCAAAAATGTTTCACAATAAAATCTAATCTAATAAAACACATGACAATTCATACTGGAAAGAAACCTTTTCAGTGTTCTGTGTGTCAAAAAAAATTTACAAGAAAAGCTTGTTTAGTAAAACATAAAACAATTCATACTGGAGAGAAGCCATATCAGTGTTCAGAATGTTTTAAGAACTTTATAGATAAATTCTCTTTAGCATCACATATGAGAGTTCATACTGGAGAGAAACCATTTCAGTGTTCAGTGTGTCAAAAAGACTTTTCACATAAGTGTCAACTTGTACAGCACCAGAGAGTTCATACAGGAGAGAAGCCCTATCAGTGTACAATGTGTCTGAAAGACTTTACACAAAAACCTCATCTGGAGGAGCACATGAGAATTCATACTGGTGAGAAGCCATTTCAGTGTTCAGTGTGTCTAGATTACTTTACTCATAAATCATCTCTTGTAACTCATATGAGACATCATACTGGAGAGAAATTTCAGTGTTCTGTGTGCCATAAAGACTTCATACATAAATTCTCTCTGGTGAGACACATGAGAATTCATACAGGAGAGAAGCCTTACCAGTGCACAGTGTGTAATAAAGACTTTTCACACAAATCTCATCAAGAACAACATATGAGGATTCATACTGGAGAGAAGCCATTTCATTGCATTATGTGTCAGAGAGGCTTCTCATCAAATTCTAATCTAGTAAAACATATGAAAATTCACACAGGAGAAAAACCTTTTCAGTGTTATATTTGTTTTGAAAATTTTGCAGAGAAAAGCTCTCTTGTAATACATATAAGAAATCATACTGAAGAGAAACCATTCCAGTGTTCAGTGTGTAATAAGGAATTTAAAGTTAAATCATATTTGGTGAAACACATGAAAGTTCATTTACGAGACAAACCATTTGAGTGTGCAGAATGTCAAAAACTGTTCTCACAAAAATCTCATCTTATCGAACATATGAGAGTTCATACAGGAGAGAAACCTTACCAGTGTCCAGAGTGTCAGAAAGACTTTGCACAAAAATCTGGTCTAATAAGGCATGTGAAATGTCATGCAGCAGTGAAATGATCTTGGTGTAAAAAACACCTTAAGTAAAATCATGAGTTGTTTGTTCTTGGAAAACATATGAGGGCTCTTCTAGTGCACACCCTGTCATGGTAAATGTGATAATTACCAGTAAGTTCTTGTATTCTGTTTATATGAGGCGGCAACAGAGATACTCGGTGTATGGTGTGTTGCTTGGGGTCTGGTGTATAGTGTGTTGCTAGGGGACTGGTGTATAGTGTGTTGCTAGGGGACTGGTGTATACTGTACTCAGTGTGAAGAGTGTTGCTGGGAGACTGGTGTATACTGTACTCGGTGTATGGTGTGTTGCTTGGGGTCTGGTGTATAGTGTGTTGGTTGCTAGGGGACTGGGGTATACTGTACTCAGTGTGTAGAGTGTTGCTGGGGGACTGGTGTATACTGTACTCAGTGTGTAGTGTGTTGCTGGGGGACTGGTGTATACTGTACTCAGTGTATGGTGTATTGCTGGGGGACTGGTGTATACTGTACTCAGTGTATGGATGGCTGGTGTGTTGCTGGGGACTGGTGTATACTGTACTCAGTGTATGGTGTGTTTGCTGGGGACTGGTGTACTGTACTCAGTGTATGGTGTGTTGCTGGGGACTGGTGTATACTGTACTCAGTGTGTAGGTGTTGCTGGGGACTGGTGTATACTGTACTCAGTGTATGGAGTGTTGCTGGGGGACTGGTGTATACTGTACTCAGTGTATGGTGGGGACTGGTGTATACTGTACTCAGTGTATGGTGTGTTACTGGGGGACTGGTGTATACTGTACTCAGTGTATGGTGTGTTACTGGGGGACTGGTGTATACTGTACTCAGTGTATGGAGTGTTGCTGGGGGACTGGTGTATACTGTACTCAGTGTATGGTGTGTTGCTGGGGGACTGGTGTATACTGTACTCAGTGTATGGAGTGTTGCTGGGGGACTGGTGTATACTGTACTCAGTGTATGGAGTGTTGCTGGGGGACTGGTGTATACTGTACTCAGTGTATGGAGTGTTGCTGGGGGACCAACGATGGTTTGGATACTGTACTTGGGTGTGCCTACAAGAACATGCAATAATTTATCCGACAGTCCCTGTACTATACAAACACTTAAAATGTACAAATGAACACAAATATTAAACATACGGGCTACGGTACCATATGAAATTTTTAAATGTACAGACTTTTCAGTTAATATCTTTAAATACTGGACTGTACTATGTACAGATATCATCGGTAGTGGTTTAATTGCTAGTTGTAGATGGTGTAGCAACAGGCAATGTTGCAGGAAGCACAGATGAATCTGATGTTGTATACATACAAGTTTCCCCTTCAGATGGCACACAATTAGGAAGCTCAGAAGACTCACTTTCTAGAGGTACCGATTGTAGGTATTGTTTTTGTTTGTGAACTGATTTTGTGTTTTGCGGGGTATGATATTGGAGTATTTTTGTCATTGGGGGAACCGAACCCTATTTTTTCCATGTGTTCATTTATTTAAGATATGAAAATTCACTTAACGAGGGGGGTTTTGGAACCTAATCCGTTGGTATATTGAGGTATGCCAGTACAGTACCTCAAGAGTTTTTTTTCAGTAGCTGTTCAACAGTTGTCAAAGGAATTTTATGAAACTAGTACAAATGATGTGACATATTCCCTAAAACAAATGAAGTCCATTGATGTTATTGAAGGCTGAACATAGAGGTTGTTCATTATAGCAGCATAAATATTGTTGCATCAGTAATTTGTACATTGTGAAAGGAATATTGTTGATAATATAATTTATTTAGAGTAATGAGACAACACTTCAATTAATATTTTGTGTGTTAACAGCAGATGAATAATATTGTTCTGTCTATTAATACAGACACTGTTGTACCATCTGTTGTGTTAACTTTGGAACAAGTTGTGTTCAGCCACAATCACTATTTAATCATACTACTTTATCATTGTTAATATCAACAAAGCTAATTTAATTGTTAATATTTTAACATCTTGCTGCACTGATATTTTACATAATGTAGATAAGAGTATTAAATAATTGACTTAACGTATATTAAATGCCAAATAATTTCATTATTTTCATCATGACAAAAATTAATTGAATTAAATGGTGAGGATTTGTTAGACAATAACAGAATGATGTATAAGTGAAACATTTTAGCTTCAACATGTAAATAGTAAGGTAAGATTGTACTGTGTATGTTTAGTAAAAATGAATACATATTGAAAATACAATTACAGTATTGGTAATGTAACACAGTAAATACATGCAAGTCATGTACTGTAGTACAGTGATAATGTAATTAAAGTACAGCTTCTCACATGACACAACATATGTAATACAATATTCAGTACATTTAACTTACTTTCCATATCCATGAAATATTCTGTCATAAACTTTGTAGCTTTTGTTCCGGGTTTTTAATGAGAGAAAAATTTTCTCAATACATTGAATCATTATAGTTATGTGTCATCAGCTGAAAGCGTCATCAGTTAGACTTGGCGGATACTCCCCATTTCGTCACCAATATCAAATCCGTTTCGTCACCACTAACAGTCGCTGGTATTAATGACAAATTGTAAGTTATTATTTTACATGAATAGAAATTATACACATGTATACAGACGACTCGAGTAGTATTGTGTTATTATTATACGTACGAGAATACAAATTATTTAAATAAAACGATTAAAACATTCGTAAATAAAAAAATACAGAACAAATGAAGGTGATTTTGTACCAACGCTTGAACCACCGAGCAGTGAGATGATTGCAGGCGTATTAACAATGTTTTTAATTTTATTTTCATCTTTAATATAATGATTTAGTGTTTTTTATTATTTTCTATTCCAAGCAACAGTTAATTTTGTGTATATATTGATGAGAATGAACGCGGTGACGAAATGGGTAAAGCAGTGGTTACGAAACGGGTTAAAAATAGTAGTGAGGAAACGGGTTGGTGACGATATGGGCAGACCCCTCAGAAATATTTAAGACATCTCCTAGAGTTGGTCATAACTTGAGCATTATTATATCTATTTAAAATTTATTGAGTATAAACTGAAATATAGACAGTTGGAAGTGAAAGTATATGGAAGCAAGAGCTATTATATCCCTATTATAAGGTGAAAATGTGCACAAATCACTGTATCCATAGTGGAGGCAGACGCCACCGCTGACAGTTCATGAGGTGGAGGCCGTGACGTCACTACACATGTCAACAACAACAATCATGCCAAGCACTGACTCTGTTTTTGGATGTTTATCTCAAATTAAACTCAGGGTTGAGATAATTTTCCATCGCTTTTTGAAAGATAAAGAGCAGAGACGATGGTGGATTCATTTGTGCAAGAGGAAAGACTTTACAAATGCTTAAAATGGCCAAAAATGCTGCCTCCATTTTGAGGCCAATGGACTACCAGTACCAAGGAGACTAGCGAGTAAGGAATACCAACATTACAACTGCCGTGTTCAAAAGGTAAGCTTATATTATTTCAGCTACTGTACAACATAAAAATAGGAGTTTTATAGCACAATGTACCTTAGCCTATTGTGTGTCAGAAATTAAACGTACCCCCAAAAAATTAAACGTACCCCCAAAACAATTTAGAATAGCATCAAAATGGAAAACACAGCTTTTTTTGAAGGTATCAGTTTTACTTTCGGTTAAGTTTCGTTTTAGGTTTACCTCAAAACTTCATATTTATATTTATTATTTACAGGGAGAAAGAGTAAAAAACTAAAAAGTAATGTCTGAGAACACCAGGAGAAGTTGTTTGATTTCGTTTTTTTCCTTATCATTATAGTATTTTAAAAGAGGCAACTACTAAAACCTAATGGAATCTGACCTAACCAACCAAGGAAACCTACCTAACCTAACTTCCTAGCTGGGTGGCTCCTCACCTTCACCTCTTTGCAGTATTTGACTTCAATATGTAAATTGAATGACCTTACATTGACCTCTGTTTGGCTCTGTTTATGTCACTCAGCCAAATTGCTCCACTTGTAAAGTTTGTCACCATGTTATTGGCTGTTTCATTACTGGCCATAGTTAAAACCTCAGATGAAAGAATGGATGACATGAAGATTAGACACCCCAGCTTATTTCACCAGGTGATAAAACACCCTGATGTTAACTTAACCGAACCTAATCTCCCCAAGTTCTTTATAGTACAGTAAATATAATATTTGTTACAGGAGATGCTACAACAAAACTTTGGGAAATTTAACTGCATCATCACAGCTGAAAATGTCCAACTGAAGCATGAAACACGAGAGCTGCCACCACCACCAGCATGGCACTATCACTATCACCACCTATGAAAAGGTAAACTAATGGGGCAACTCTCATACCCTATAGAGGAAAGACGTAACTGTGCTCCTTCTTACTCATTTGTGTTTTTGTCTGTCTTCTTTTTTATATCTTTCTTTGTATCTAACTGCTTATGTATGTTTGTGTCTTTGTCTTTATATGCCTTTCAGTATATACAGCCACTCCTCGACTTACGACCACCCGGACATACGACCGCCCCAGTCGTACCAAAAATTTTTCAAATTATGTATTTTCGAGTCCCGGCATTAGTGATTGCGCTATGTACTGAAAATTTTTTGTTTGTAATCCCCTTTAAAATGGCTGGCAAGCTTAAAAGTGAGAGTTTTGTGGTGCTGAGAAGAAAGAGACACCCATTTTTTATTTTCTATGAATTATTTTTGCATTTTCGACTTACGACCTGGATTTGGGTCCCTAACGCCGTCGTAAGTCGAGGAGTGGCTGTATACTGAATCTATATCTATCCATTATGTACCAGTATCTATCTATCAATACCTGTCTAAGTATTTGTTTTTATATATATATATATATATATATATATATATATATATATATATATATATATATATATATATATATATATATATATATATATATATATATATATATATACCCTAGACCCCGACTTACGACTACGTGGACTTACGACCGTCGGGACTTACGACCGCCTCAGATATAGATAAAAAATAAAAAATAAATTTTTTTAAATGACACACGCATTTTCTATACCGAAACGTTTCCAGTTAATGTAGTCTCCATGTATAATTAGAAAATTATGGGGGCCCCATGTGCATTCAGCTGACTACATTAAAGGTTAAGTGCTCAGTCACACTGTATCCATTCCTTATTATTTATTACTTTCACTGTACTGTATCCATTCATCATTATTCATTACTTTTACTGTACTGTATTTCATTGTAGATTTTTATTAATTTTATTTTTTATTTATTTATTTTTTATCTATGTCGGACTTACACCTGGATTTGGTCCCAACCCGTCGAAAATGTTGTATATATATATATATATATATATATATATATATATATATATATATATATATATATATATATATATATATATATATATATATATATATATATATATATATATTTATTATTATACTATACAAGCATTTGTCAGTATGTCAATTTATATGTACATCTATCCATATGGTTATCTGTATGTCAGTATCTATTTTTATCTCTTTCTGTGTCATCTATCAGTCAATCTATAATCTACCTATCTCTGTCTTTATCTGTTCTATATGCCCACCATACTATATATATACTGTACTTTTATTTTATGCTATATATTATACTATACTATACTATGCTTTATACATATTATACTGTACTTAATTTTATGCTATATACTATACTATATGCTATACTATACTTATACTATTATACTGTACTATACTATATGCTATACTATACTTTATACATATTATACTGTACTATACTATTTTTAAACTATACTATATAATATACTATTCTTTATACTATACTATACACAATATACTATACTGTACTACCTGTATATACTATATACTATACTAAACTATACTATACAGTTTAGTATAGTATATAGTACAGTATACTGTATAGTATATTATATAGTATAGTATAGTATATAGTACTGTATAGTGTATAATATATAATATAGTATATTATATAGTACAGTATATAGTACAGTATAGTGTATAGTATACAGTAATACCCCGCTTTACGCGGTCAATTGCACCCACGGAGGCCCTCGTAAAGCGGGAAATACGTAAAGTGAACAACAGAACATATGGGATTAATTTAAATAGAGACTGGGCCGACCCCCAAACTCCACTTTTTCAGACACCTACACTTCATGACATCATTAGGTACGTAGAAAAGATGGCTGGGCACACGGGGATGGGGGGTTGGTTCCGAGGCAGAGGGCAGATTATTGGCACTCACCTGTATCACTTGTATCAATTGCATCACTATCCACCACAGAGGCTTGCAGGGCCTCTTTGTCAAACCCCTCAAAGTCCATATAAGTCCATATCCTCACTGTCACTGATTTGGGCCGGCTGTGGTGGGTGGCGGGTGAAGAACTCGGTAATGTTTTGATGACTGGGCGACCTTGTGCGCACCCTGCCCGCACCGCTTCCCGCGTATATGAGTAGATGCACCGAGTAAAGTGAACATTCCGGTTCTGGCGGGGTACCGCGTAAATGTAGAAACTTGTAAAAAAAACAACGCATAAAGCGGGGTATTACCGTATATCTTTTAATTTTATCCTCTTCGCCACTGATCGACTCGTTAGCCACTTGGGCAATCGGTCACGTCTCTGTTACGCACTGTTGACAAGTACTGTACATGGATCACGCACACCTACTCAGATCATCCTTCAAGTTTCCAGGATAATTAAAAAACAGAAGTAATTTTCTATACTTTTATACTGTAAATAAATGTCTTATTCACACAAACAAGTTTCTAATGTCGTTGGGATGGAGTGCACATAACATCAGATTCTCGGTTGCGGCCTTGGCTATAGTTTCCACAGAGTAAGTGTCTGTGAGAGACTTGACAGTGATGGAGCTATGAAGGGCGTCCACGGTGGTATCTTCAGCAGAGTAGAACATGATGACTGACTCCTCATCAATCATCACGAAACCGTTGTCAGAGAAAACACCAGGTTCATCCACCTCCAGCCACACAAATAACGCCACCGCCTCGCTTCTTACCTTCACTGTGAATGTCCAGTTGCTCTGAGGTGTTACAATGGGCCCGGAGATGGTGGAAATCTGCGAGTTGGAAAATATTTCTCACTTTTAATCTTGCATTATTAATTTATTTTTGTGGATCACTAAGTTTTGTGTTTGTGTGGATACAAGGATGAATTTGTGTGTATGTATGTATGATATGAGGAACTCCAGAGGCAACTATTTGGTGATTTAGAGTATTTTTTAATATGGATATGTATTTTTTGTAAGTCCCAAGGAAGAAAAAAAGTATATTTTGTGGATTCGAAGTGGGGTATGTATGTGCAACAAGAGTGAATGTATATGACCTTTGGAGATGAGTGCATTAGTATCTGAGCCAATATATGATTTCAAAGGAGCCAAAATTCAGGAGGTTTGTTGATAGAATGAGGGAGATGAAGGATGAGGTGACATTACATGCAAGGGCAATGGATATCCAGGAAGTATTTTTGGTAAGTTGTCAGAGATAGATGTGCTGCTTATGGTGCTGCCGAGTCATGTGAAATGAAGGGTAAACCAGATGGATATTTAGGAACATGTTGTGGAAGGAGAGTACCACAGTAGAACACAACTGTTTAGCTGAAGGAGTGAGAGAATGACAGTGAGCAGAAGTGGGTGTCTATATTTGCTTTTAATGCTGGTTCACCTGTATTGTAAGAAGTTAGTTCACTGGCTTAATAAAAAAGCCCCATGGAACAACAACACAATTATGACAAATTATACTAATAAGTAAATATCTCAGTTCATATAGCACACAGACTTCCATGTAAAAGTAAATTACAAAAAAAACATCTTGGTGATGGCTGTAGCTTTCTTGTGTGATTAATCTAATAAAATCTTGACTTGCAACAAAATTAAGAATATGACAGAGCATAACAGTAAGTGGTCTATGGTTGTGTTACAAGAGAGAGAGAGAGTCTGTACATGTCTCTACACACAAGTATCCAGTATCAAGCCAACTAGCTGAGGTGCTCTCTTAACCCCTTCACTACAGCGATACCACTCTTAATATTTTGTTTGACTAGTGCCAGGTAATTTTATTAAGCAGAGGGGGACCCCATACACAAGGGATTAATTGTAGTGTGAAGTTAAACTCACTGTTACAGTAGCATGAGGTAAATATGCATCCTTAGGCTTCCCAAAGAGGAGGAAGTTCTCAGGTGCAACAAGAGAGCCATTGGCAGCAATCAGACGGGACACAACAAAGCAGACGTCCTCCTCGTCATATAGGCCTTGTTGACATAGGGAATTCATGTCCAAATCTTTCCACATATTCAAGGTTGCCACGAACTTTGCTTCTGCTGCTTTCTGTTTGTAGTAGAAATTAGCAAACAAAATAAAAAACTTATCATAAATATGGAAATTGATGAGTTTTCCTCAATATACAAATAAGGAATAATCGCAGTTAACATTAGACTGGATGAGTAGATGGGTTTGTTCTTGTGAGGATGTGTCTCACTTTGATCACTCTTACTACTGTGTCTTGGGTTTAATCTGATTGGCCTGAGTTAGATGTGAGAAGGATGTCAACACTACCAAGCATGACAGGTTTCCTTCTGCATTAACACTGGCCAATGATGGTCATAAAAAAGTTAAGACCAATCACCTGAGAGGCTAGTAAGCTGATAACTGGTGGAAATAATTAAAAAAAACTCGAAAATACACAATATTTTTACAGTACTGTATTTACATCCCTAAACTATTTCATAAAAAATTACTGACTTAGAAGTGTCTGACATAAGGCTGTACAGGATGTCAGTAAATGATGTAATGTCATAACTTACCATGGTTAGATTTTTTTTGTAAGATTTGACTTGTGTTGTTTGATCATATCGATGAAGGTCAACAACAAGCGTGAGGTCTAATACGTCATCCACCAGATCACTCACAGCATAAACCTTCAACTGGAAAAACAAGTTGAATTAAGTAATTAAATAGTGAGAGAAATATGATGATAAACTCTGTACCAAATATGGTAAATGCATTTTGATAACTTTAATATAATATAGTCAAGCAGTGTAATGTTAAACTGTGTTCCAAACTTAATAAACATATCTTGAAATGTTTAGTATAATTTAGTTAAACAAAGTAATGTTAAATTCACATCATCATTTTCGTGATAGAGAGAGACAATGACAGGGGAGAAGAACTTCTTGGAGTAGTAATGCAGCATCTTCCATCGTCCTCCATATTCTGTAAAAAAAAAGCTAAAGATAGTATTTTAGTTACTTAGGATCACACTCTACCATTACAGAATGTCTCAGAAACATGAACACACATTGCCTGACATATTTTGGTTGAGATTGCATGATTTATTATATTACAACAGCAACATTCTCCCTTGTTGAGGTCTCCTACAAGTGAGGACAATATTGCTGTTGTAATAAAAGCAATATGAAAATCTGTAAGTGTGCATACATTTTGAGACACCCTGTATGAATACACACTGAAACAGAGAAAGACCAACAAGGACATTAAAGAGAGAGAGAGAGGCACTAGACTGTAGAGGGATAGGTTGGTCATCCAGGCAATAATAGCATGTGTGTGTGTGTGTGTGGATGATAAGACAAAAAAGGCATTAATGAGCACTGTCAGGATCACAGAAGCATAAGTGGCATTTTGATTTAAAGCAAATGAAACTTTTGCCTCACAATCACATATGCCATGTTTGGCATTTGTTTCATTTCTCTAAAAGTTTCTGGTCAAATTACTTTAAAATTTAACGCCATTTTTTCACGCCACTCTCCTGCACAGGACCAAGTCTTAAGACTAGATGGCAACCCATCTAGGTGCAGTAAGCCAGGTGTTATTGCACCACAGTTGCCAGTGTGCATCTGGCTTCCTAAGCAATGGGTGTGTGGGTCCCAGGCAAGATTTAAAGATGGCCACAGTGGCCTTATTGCCGCTATCCCAAAATATTTATCATTTACTACCTGGATATTTATTCTTATGAAGTGATAAAGTAATGTGTAGTGAAATATTTATAGTATTGAAATATTTTTTTAATTTATGAGACGTTGGTGAAATTGCTACTCATAATACAGTCACATATACCACACAAAAGCATGTCATAATACACTATATAGGCCTAGCTTGGAAAAAAAATAAGTGATTTTGAAATGTAGTGCAGTAGAGACATGATGTGGATACAGCACAAAGAAGAATCTACAATAAACTCTTACTTTTCACTTATATGCACCAAAATGGCCTTTATTTATTTATTTTTTCTATATTTGAGGTTTTCATGTGATTTCCCAGCCATATTTTATGGAGGAAGGTATCATTTGAATAACTATTTGACAATATCTTGGTCATGAATAGCGCCCTGGAAAAAATATCTTCTCGACAATTTCTGGTCATTCTGTGGGCTCAAAAGTGGTCCTGTGACAGACTCATTAAATAAATTTCAGGCGATTCCGAGAATTTTAAAGTGTCTTGGAGGATGGATGTGTTGCTGCTGGGTAAGTTGTGGGAGACACTACACTACAACACAACACACCTGAGGGTAAGACTAATAGAGAGAGAGAAGATACATAAGATTCTTGCATTTGCCTCCAGCCACCCAGTACCATAGTATGAAAGCGCTTGACGAAATAAAGAAAAAATACCCATAATTTTTACTTAACTGTAGTATGTCAAGTGAGACATATATCAACTTCATATATTTACTGAAGATTGCCTAAGTCACTCACCAATCGAAGCCCAGGATGCACCTTGCCAGATATCATTAAGTTGCCAATAAAGGGCCCCACTGGTGTAGCCTTCTCCATTATCATTCAGCTCACTCATTCCTCGACGATAAAACTCAGTCTGTGTCTTGATTGCCATAGCTTGATGGATCTATAATGGTGATGATCATAAGTAGCTTGGTTATGGAGGCATACATGTACTACACATCTTCATTTAAAGTACTAAAGCAAGTAACGTAAGTTAGAAGCTCTGTGAACATACATTCAAAGGTCTGTCTTTACAAAGTATATACAGGTTGACAACCCCTTATATGAAATTCCGAAAACCTCTGAAAACCGAAAGTTTTTTTTGTGGAACAAAACATTTTTTTTTTTTCATTTTTTTAACAGGGATCAGCCCACCCGGGCACAGGTCACTGACCCATATCAGGGCCTAGGGGGCGAAAATTTAATAATAATTATAATAATTATTCATAGTAAATAAAAATTTTAATAAAAAATGCACAAAAATAAAATAATAATAATAATAATAACAATAATTCTGTAACAATAAAATAATAATAGTGATAATAATAATAAGGAAATACAAGAATGAAAAAAAGATCAACAGTGAGAAACAACTTAGACCTATGATTCATTATTATTATTACTCTTATTATAATTATTACTATATTTTCGCCCCCCCCAGGCCCCAATGTGGGTCAGTGACCTGTGCCCAGGTGGGCTGATCCCTGGAAAGAAAAAAAAAACCCTAACAGACCCGGTAACCATTCTGAAATCAAAAAAATTCCGAAATCCAAAATGCATCTGGCCCCCAAGGATTTCGTATAAGGGATTGTCAACCTGTGTAAGTACTCCAGTGCATGCTAATTTCTAATATATGGTCCACAATTCGATTGCGAGGTAATTAGTGGCTGTAATGACCCTTGGAAATTTTAATTAAATTTTTCAATGCTAATTACTTGCCAACTATGGGTTTCCAAAGTGCGCTTTTGGTGTTAAAGCGTTATTCTGTAAGTACTTAATTAGTTACAACCCTTAAATTTCAATTGTGAAAAAAGTATATTTTGGGCGAAAAATTACCAAGGGGTAAGGCTTACCTTTTTGACAGTTTTGGCCCAAAAATTAGATTTTGTTGAAAATCACATTGTAGGTACTCCAGTGCATGCTGATTTCAAATATATAATCCACGATTCGATTGCGGGGTAATTAGTGGCTGTAATGACCCTTGGAGAATTTAATTACATTTTTCAATGCTAATTACTTGCCAACTATGAGTTTCCAAAGTGCGATTTGGGTGTTAATGAGTTATTCTGTAAATACTTAATTAGTTAATCCCTTTATCCCAAATTCCAAAAACAGCCCCCCAGGCCCCAATGTGGGTCAGTGACCTGTGCCCAAGTGGGCTGATCCCTGGAGAAAAAATAAATAAATAAATAAATAAATAAATAACCATTCTGAAATCAGAAAAATTCTGAAATGCATCTGGCCCCAAGGATTTCGTATAAGGGATTGTCAACCTGTATCCTGATAGGTAAAAAGTAATCCTTCCATGAAACTTTAGTTTACAAAGGCCAAACTGTTTGGCCCAAACAGTTGATAGGGTTAGCTGTTTACCACAATGCCCGTCTTCAACACTGAGTAAATTAGTACAGTACAGCCGTGTATTTATCATCACTTAATATATACTATTGTAGTGTATTTATCATCACTAAATAAGTAATATTGTAGTGTACAGTATTATGTATCTGCAAATATAGGTGCTCCTCTACTCATGAACGAGTTACGTTCCAGAGGCTTGTTTGTAAGTCCAACTTTACTCTTGTAGATACCAAACATATTGTAAAAAGTGAAAAGATAATGGATGGTTAGTACAGCTATACCCTACAATACAGCCTTAAACCTGGCTCACTTCAAAATAATCCAGTCTCATCCACATTAAACACCAGCTCTGGAAGGTAACCCCCCTCAATGATGATGTTTGTATCTCTGACAGTTTGTAAATCGAATTTTCTAAAGTAAAGGAACACCTGTAAGCCTGGTTTATTCATAAGTGTGTTCCCACCTGACCAAGGTAAAGATAATCTTGGAAGGTCTTGAGAGTTCCATCCAGGGGTGGCATGTGCATATGAAGACCAATCTGCAGCGCCAGTTCCTCTTGACCTCCAGGGTGGTGTTGACGGTGGTACATCATGGCAGACGCACGATTCCAATCTTCCTCTATTGTCACTTCCTTCAGGGTCCTACATGAAGGTATTCAACAGTCAGCAAGATAAAACTTTCCATAAACCAAAAAACCAACATAAAAAAACTATGTGGATAAGAGTGTTGAGAAGTTGTTGATAATTTGTCAACAACAGCTACAGTACTCTAATATGAAGGCTGACTTGGCTCTACCTGGCAAGTGAGAGACCTTTTATAGGCCAATTCTTTAATCCTGTAACACCCAAATACTGGACAAGAAATTAGTGGATATAACGAGACAGAGGGGATATAAAATTTGTAGAAAAAATAATTAAAATTTGTCCAGTCATTAAATGTAGTGGAACATGGCAAAACATCACATACCTACAGTAACAGTAAAAATTATGGAACACTAAAAAATTAAAGATTTAAAATATTATGTTTTCACGTCTATTTCATGAGGTAAGAAAGCATTTATGTCCTATGCTGAGATGTGGTACAGTATGTAGTTAAGGCAAAGAACTGGTCTTAAATATTACCATAAAGTGAATAAGGGTAAAGTCCTTGTGATGAACCAGGTAACTGAAGAGTAAAGAGAAGAGCTGTGGTTAGGTAAGCTTAGGTTAGGTCAGATCAGATTAGGTTAGTCCCTGAGGTAAACCAGGTCACTGAAAATAGTTAGTATAGGACATAGGCTCCAAGGTGTAACAGACAAAAGGGTAGAGAATGAGGGAACATACAAATTATACCAAAGAACAGGTAAAGTAAGGGACCTCTTGTATCTTAATGATTCATAGTTAGTACAGCATACACGTATAAAAATATATCTCCATCTTACTTGAACGATGGCCAAGACTGGAAGCCGTACTCGGAGGCGAATCGAGTACGTGGTATTCCTGCCCCATTCCAGGCATCATTTAAGTAATTGTAGTAATGAACTGTAAGGAAACAGATACCTTTTTAGTGTAAAATTCAGTCTAATGCACAGTCACCTGGACAGAATAAAAGGGTTGATTTGACTGTCAGTAGACTGAATGTTTGAAGAGAATACCATCTACAAAAGACTGTCTTGAATTCTGTACTTGGGTTAACTGATATGCTGTTTGTTACTACTACTGCCAACATAAAGTACAGTCCCCCCAAAAAGTGTCGCTATCCATGGGGTCGATGTGGTCATGGTTTTGTGAGCAGTGTTAGTCTACTAGTTTCAGAATGGTTGGTATGGTCAACCACTGACAGAATGTCAAAATTACCATTAATTTGAGTTTTATTCCTGCAAGCATTTTGTAAATACAGTACATACAGTATTTTTTCGTATATTTGAATACATGTACTGTACTGTCAAGCAGACATACCAACACATAATGATGCACTGGAGTAGATATCAAAACATTTCATCCAGCGTCTCAAATTGTAAAGACAGAAAAAATTGCAATACTTTTTGGGGGGATTGTCCCTTTAATTAATATATTAAATGTGGAGTCACGTTGGTGTTATTACCCCTGCCAACATTAAAGTACTGTACCTTCATTACTGTATTGAATGTTGAACATTAAAGTACTACCTTCATTAATGTGTTGATTGTTGAGTCAATAGTGTTATTACCTCTGCCAACATTAAAGTAACTTCATTAATGTGTAAGGTTCAGCTCATGTTAGTCTTGCTGGCCAAGTTAAGAGTTTGTTTTTGCCCCAGGTGAAAGGTTTCTTAAACTGTGTTAATTTAATGGTACACCCACCATCTCCATACAAGGTGCTGTATGGGTTTTGAGCAATATAATCCTCTTCCTCAGATTCTTTGCCATTGCTGGGGGAGCTAACGACAAATGGTCGAGTACCATCTAACTCCTGGGTTAAGATCCGCACGGTGTCAACATACAGCAGAATATAATCCGCGTGGTATTGTTCAAAGCTGGAGGAAGTGCCATACCTGGAGTACAAGAAACAATTAAGTCACACAAATTGGCCAAATATATCTCATTGTCCTTTTTATTGGTGTCTCATAGGTCACCCAGCATACTGTACAGGGTCTCTCATATGTTTCATAGGTCACCCACCATACTGTACAACTCTCACTCCAATAACGTTTCCCATGAAAATTTTCTGAACTTGTGACTTCTTCAACCTTGAGCTGTCCAGTGTTAGTACACGAGGAAACTATAATACCCAGAGAAAACCAGCCATGTTTAGTAGTGTCACACTGGATAACACCCTTCTTACATCTGATCCAGGATAGGGATTATACCCAAGACATGATTGTGTGTCCCTAATATACCAACCAAAACACACATCTCACTATTTACCAGTTGTCTCGAAGTGCTGCCTCATTCTCATTGTTACCGGCCCAGAGGAGGATGCTAGGATGGTGCTGCAGACGACGCACCTGTGTCTCCACCTCCTGTGTCACTGTGTCCAGGAAATCTTGATTCACGGGATACATACTGCATGCAAACATAGAATCTTGCCAGATGAGAATACCCAACTCATCAGCAGCCTAGAAAGAATACCAAAAGAAATATCAAAATATGGCAGTTATGAAGTAGACATGAAGAGATATAAGAGAAAAAGAGATTATTAATGAGTTGATGTTGTCATTACTGACCTAGAGATTTCCAGTCACTACATGGGGTTAAAGATGAGGGGAGGTGGGAGAGTGTGAAGATCAAGGGAGGGTCTGGATAAATCTTCATCCCTCACCATCCATGAACTGGGACTTCACACACACACACACACACAGTCAGTCCTCTATGGCTAATGTGGGATACCAGAAGTGAAGAGTAATACCCAAGCCATTTAGAGAGACACTTGCTGTATAATTGTCAATTGGTACACAGTGATATTTCCATAGATATTCAGAGAGGCGTCTTATGGATTGGTGTAGAACAACAATGGACCATTTTCTTACTTTTTCATCTTTCTAATGAAAATGAAATATTTCTTCTTGAGTCATGAGAAGATACAGTGTTAGTTCTCATATTGTGGTTAACAAGTGTTGATACCGAGAAGGGAAGGAAGTTGTTAGTGAACATTGGTTTTCAAATTTAATGCCAGGCAGAGAATGTTGTATTCATTAAAATATTTCCAGCCTAACATGAGCACTGTACAGTATTTGTAGAGATAAAAGACAACAGTGTTTAATGGAGATATGACAGACTGCTCAAGTGGCTAACAGACCAATCAGTGGTGAAGAGAACAAGTTAAAGTGGTGAAGACTTTATACCTGAAGGTCAAAGAGTCAAGAAAAGAAGTTTCATTGTGACAAACTATACACAAGTTTTAACTTCTCCTTCAGAGGGATAAAACAGCATCAACGGATCATTGTGGAAACAGTAACATCCCGAAAAAACATTACAGGAAGGATGACCTTATAAGAATTTTAAATAAATCAAAGGGAAAGTCAGTACCCTACTCATTCATCCTTTAGTGTACAGGAGGTCCTTAGTGAAACATCTGACAACAGTTGTACAGATCTTGGTATCATAATATTTGTCACTCAGTTTGCTGGTAGACAGGACAAGTTGTTCCATTAGTCATCAGATAGGTAAGGAAGGAGGCAGGTTTCTATATCCCAATAAAGGAACCATCACCTGCCACTAGACAAGTTATAGTACCATACTCGTTTACCATTTACTGTACAAGTACAGTCACCTCAAAAAGTCAGTGTCCTCGGCAGTCAGAATGAACCATTGGAGCAAACCCTGGAAGTTCTAAGGCTCAGTTTTGATTTTCAACCCAAACATGGCACAGTGCTTCTTGCAGCTCAAGTTGAACAACACAGCCCCTATTGTAGTTGCCAGGAGTGTTCCAACAGTTGGAGGTATTCACACCTGGCAACTTTATTTGCAAATCATGAATGTGAGAGCAAGCTTAAATTATAATACAAATAATCAGACTAATGCTGTAGAAAAAGATATTGAGTTACTATATTCCCGTATCGTATATGTACAGTACTGTATAGAGAAACATTACCACGTACATTTCCACATTATGGTTGGGTCATTGTTTGGAAATACATATGGATTGTAGCATTGTTTTTACATGTCAGACCTGTTAATAATGTTATGTTGTAATGTATCCACATTTTATCACATTTTACATAATTAATATTAAGCGAGCAAAATCTAATGACTGTCATATCATATCTGTAAGTTTGTAACTTGGGAACTAGCAAATATGTAAGGTTAACTTAACAATAATCAGTTTAAAATTGTATACCTTGAGTCTTTCACATCTTGAGGTGTTATGATGTCTCACCACCCTACACTGTCGGCCTCGAGGGTATGTTGCCTTTCATCCATCATTTACTGTATAATTATCAACCCCTTCCTTTCCTGCAGTTGTGTGCAAATTATCATGCTATGACATACACACATACACACACACTATACTGTACCTGTATATATCCCATAAGTCCAAATGCAAGCAAACCTCAAAATACAAACTATACAGTACCTCACTACTCAACAATCAAACTCAGGCACCTTCCAGCATTAATGAATAAAGATTGATGTAGTACAGTTTGTTTATGTTTTTGTAATTTCAGATACTGGTATTTGTACTTTTTTTACTTTTATCCTCTTCGCCACTGATCGGCTTGTTAGCCGCTTGGGCGATCAGTCACGTCGTGTGTTAGTGTGTAAGCAAGAGATAAATAAATACTTCATCTATACAACTGGTGTATAGAGCATAAGGGACTCTTAAGAAGTTAGTATTTATGAACATAGATAACTGGCCAGAAACACTATCATGACAGCAGTACACTACATGACCACACAAATGTAAATACTCCAATGACAGGAAATTTATTTATCTCATCTATATTTACTAATTAAAAAGTTATTAGTGATAAATGGATTCAAAATTAATAAAACACAGAGACTGCAACAATGATATACCTCTTTTTATCCAATCTACATGATACCATGGTTGGAGTTTCAAGACAAATTACTTTACCTCATAAAATACGTCAGATTCATAGATGCCGCCGCCCCACACACGTATGCAGTTCTGGTACGTGTCTGCGGCAGTTTTTAGGAGGTGGCGGGTATATTCTGGCGTCACCTTTTCCGGTAGCACGTGAGCTGGTATCCAGTTACTTCCCTTCATGAACATGGTCACATTGTTCACACGCACACGGTAGTGCCGGCCTAAAGGTAAAGCCAAAAAGATCATGTGGACAGCATTTACTTTCCTGGGCAGTTAATGGCATGACATAGCGAGTGAATTTTATACTTATGAAGGTTTGCTAGTGCGACAGTTTACTGAGCATATTATAGGCACACCTACTAAATTTATTTGGAAAAGGGTGAAAATTTTTAATCCACATTTATTTATTTGTTTATTTATATACTTATTTGTTTATATTTTCACCACTTATCAGCTTACTGGCCATTAAGGTGGTTGTTACTGTTATGAACTTTATTGTCCAGTGTCAATACAGGAAGAAACTGTAATACCCAGAGAAAACCTGCCATGCTTGGTAGTGTCACACTGGATAACATCCTTCTCATATCTGTACTGGGCCAAGCAGTGAACCCAGGCCACAAGATGAGAGATAACCATGTCACCACTGTATCCCCAACACCCCCATCCCTTCTTGATAAACCCCTTTGCAAAGTGAGTACTCCCTCTTGACAAATCCTTGCCAAAGTGAATACTAAGTGTCTGGTGGACGGAAGATTGTAACAATGGCAGCCTTGCTTTGTGTGAGGGCATCCCAAAGACAGTCAGCATTTGTTTCTCTGTATGGTTATGTCCAAACTACAGGCAGATAGATGATCTGATTACTTGTGACAAATATGATCACTTCCTCACATGCCATCATAAAATATTGGAGAGGTTTTATGACACTTATTCCAGACTACAATATTTGCGTGGTCTCTTCCCTTGTATCAGTTTTAAATAATTTTATTAACTCCTTCAATATGGGAATATTATTCTTAATATGTTATATACCAAACAATTTTATTCAATTCAAAAGGGACCCTGTACACAAAAGGCTAAGTTACTGGTACATCCTCAACTAGGCTGTAGGGATTATTCCTGAGTTTCATCACAGTTTAGGTCAAATATCTTATAGACAGAACTACAGAGAAAAGGGCTATTTGATAACAAGTATTTTATTCTTATTCTGATCGTTTAATAAATATCTGTTGTAGTAAACTATGAGCTTGAGAAGAGTGGTTAATATCCTTAGTGAATATTGGTTAATATCCTTAGTGAATATTGGTTAACATCCTTAGAGAATAGTGGTTAATATTCTTAGTGAATACTGTAGTGGTTAATATCCTTACCAGTTGAAACACCTACAACATAATACAACAAAAAAAACATTAAACTTTTACCTTTTTCTTCATGGTCAGGATCAACAAAGTCCTGATTTAGCTCAACAGTTCTGAAGCCAACCCGAACACTCTTGCTGGAAGTCTCAGATTCAATTTTATTGGCCCAGAGGACAGTCAGCTGATATAGTGGCTGAGCACCATAGCCATTGGGCCACCACATCTCTACCTGACCCTGCCAAGCCAAACATGAGCTGATCATTCTCTCACATAAACCCTGTACAGTAGTATTTTTTCCTCCCCGGAAGCTGAGTTCCTCCTCCACCTGTGTAATCTCATGTCAGTGATGAGAATATTTTTTGTTTGTCTTAACTTCATTTTATCCTATTACTATTGTACCAGGTGTGATGGTCAGTTAGTTCTCCATTGAGCACTTATACTTTATTTTTATCCTCTTCACCACTGATCAGACTGTTATCCACTGGTTGGTCAGTACTGGACTGGACACCTACTGTACAGCCTCTTGAGAGTATCTAAACACATACCAGTGTGTGTGTTAAACCTTGATTTATAAAGCTCAAATTTGCTTAAAGATAAAAGAGTCATCATTATTCATAGAATATTATAAAGTACATAGTACATATTATATATTTTATCAGATACAGTATATTAAAGCTATACAGTTTGACTAATGAACTTTAGTTACTTACCTCCTCAAGTGTAAAGTTAAAGGTGAGTAAGGCCTTATAATCTTCCACTGTGTAAGAAACAATGTGCTTCCTGCTGTATATGTTGCCCAGGGAGAGGGTCATGCTTCCTCCTGCATCACCAGTCTTTACAGCAGCATCACACCACACCTGGGACAAACATGGCTGGCTTCACAATCATGATGGAATACATACACAAATTATGATCAAAGTTTACTCTGGCCAGTAATCAATGAATGTGAGTCACTGGAAACCTTATTAAAAGAATAGAAAATTAGGTTATTGTATATTATTCACCATTTTATCATTCATCAGCTGTTCAGGTGATTGGACTGTTCATTGTTACTGTACTTTTTTATGTTCTTTATTGTCCAGTGTTGATACAGGAGGAAAATGTAATATCTGGAGAAAACTTACAGTGTTTGGTAGTGTCACACTGGATAACACCCTTCTCATAGTCCTGTGCTGGGGATTTGAACCCAGGACCACAATGATGAGAGGCACTTATGTTACTGGGGTATCACTAACACCTTTGAGTACCTGTTTTGTACTACTTGACCTTAATATGACTGGGAAACAAAAATAACTAAATAATATCACTGAAATAGGAGGTAATCTTCCTGTGATAATCTGCACCACAAGATAACTCCTATACAACCATACATCTACTGTACTTAGCAACTTGTGGTGAATTAGGGTCAAAACTGTCAATGCCTGACACTAACAGAGACTATCACCAAAACACTGAACCATAATAACCCACCTTTACAGTGACAGACCAGCTTGGCTTGAGGTCATGATCTGGCACTTGAGGCAACTGGGTCATGGGCACAGCTGAGAAGAAGATGTCACTCACCAGCAGAGAATCCCACCCAACCAAACGCCAGTCCTTCCTGTCATACGGAAAATAAACTTCATTTCATTATTGTTGTCTTCCACTACACACAAGATGGAGTTAGATCAACAACTTAACAATAAATGTATACAGACTAAGGTGGAATAAAACCCTCAAAAACTGATGTACAGTATTAGAGGAAGAGTATCATGACTTCTTGCATGGGGGAAAAATTACTTAGGCTAAAATGGGAGGACATCACATAAGAAGAATCATATACAGAAGAGCCATGGCAAAAACTGGAGGACATCTTTCACCACTTGTGTACAGGATCCTCTCTATACTGAATAAAATTATCTGCAGTTAGTTAAAGAAAATTTATAAGTGGCATCTCCATAGTCGAGGGGTTAAGGTAGTGGTGGAAATGATAAATGCAAAGAAAAGTCTACATTATTACCAGGAAGGCAAGGAAGAGAAAGGAAGTCCCTTTGCCATGTAGGAAAACTATCAAAGCTTAAGATATTACCATATGTTGCCTGTGTGGCCTACATGACTCCTAAATGTTACCACTCAAGAAATTAAATCTGCAAAAAAAGTATTTGAGAAGTAGCTGGTCCAAAAAAACTGAAAAAACATCCCAAACTGTTTTGTTATGGATAATTACCGGTATACCAAAAGCAAAACGAAAAAAAAATATGCTATTGACTCTGGAAAGGGCAAAAACAACCTGGCTGTGGAGGATGATAAACAGACAACAGATACCCTATGTGAATACTGTATTGTATTTTACTTAAGTGTTAATATAAGAGACAGTACAGAACCTGGAAGAGTGGACAGATCACAGGCCAAGGCAATGAAAGACACAACAAACAAGAAATGTTTTCTTTCCGCTAAGACTAGTAATACTATAATTTGAATATCTCTGGATCAAGAAAAGTGTCTAGGGGTGGAAAATCAACCAAAATCACCATCATATTCAAGAACAGTAGAGAGAGTGTCATGGTTGTGCAGGGTGATGGTAAAGTGAGGGAGCGTGGATGCAGGGTGGTGGTAGGGTGGTATGGGTGAAGGAGTGTGTGGAGACTAGGTGGTATAGCAGTAGGGTGAGGGACAGTACTGTACTACCCACCATATGCCAGCATTGGGGAAGGCTGGCCCCCAGTCCCAGCTGAAGGATGCCTGCATCTTACGTATGTGGTTGGCATGACACACACCCTTAAAGGCGGGGTCCACACACTTGGGTGGCACCACATAGTTTTCCGCCTGGGTCGCATACTGACGTGCAGCATATTCCACAGGCGACTCAAACTTCACCTTCAGTGTATTGCTCTCAGACACCTTCAACAAGGAACACTTAAGTATTATCCTCCTCTGAATTATTCATTACATATTTCGTTTATTAAAGATTATATACTTTTTTAATTTAAAAATAATTCAAAGTATAAAGTAAACATATTTTGAGATACCCTGTACAGTACATCAGACAATAATACAAATTCTTTAACAGTTAATGTTGAGTAAATACAAAGTGTAAATAAGATCATAGTGTAGTTACCTGAAGGTGATCTTTAACATTGTACAAGTATCTCACAAACATGTTGTTGGAGGTGCCGACCAGTGCGCCGTTGACCAACACCTCAGACACAGTGTCCACACCTTCAAATATGAGGGCCACTCGTTCATGGCTCAACAGGTTGGCATTAACTGCAACAACCAATGATATTTATCTTGTTATTATTATTATTTTACAGGTTTTGTGGCTAAATATAATAAGTACAACCTCATTAACCCCTTCAGTGCAGTTCCAGTAGTGCATTTTATTTGGTTAATGCCAGACATTTTATTCAGCTGAGAGATGAACCCAAACACAAGGGGTTAAGTGTATAAATACTTTACATGATGAATGACTAACTTGGGAACAGATGAAACATGATTAATTAATAATATCTAAAGGGATGTACAGTAAAGTATTTGAATCTCCTTTTAATATATGGGAATGGACTGTGACAAGCTTGGAATTAATAAAATAAGACTAAAGTATTGTATAAGGCTATAATGTTACCAGTTAAGACGGTGGAGTAGGTCCAATTCTGCTGGGAGACCCAGCGGTAGTCGATGTCATTATAGCGATAGTAGAAGTCTCCCTGGCTCAGTACATTAGCCTTAAGGAGATCTGTGTACACCCCGCCTGGAACCGTCCCGCCCAACACCACCGCTGTAATACATGAAACATTTACTACACCTCCACCAAGGATAACAAATACAAGTGGTTGGGTAAACTTAATATTGTAATAGATGAGACGGGTAATGCTGGGTCTACAATACAGGTGGTTCTCATGCAAACCTTCACTCAAAATTTCAGTTTCATTTGTACACTATAGAGAAATACTGTACAGTATAAACAGGAAGTGGCCAGTATACAACAAACAAGAGAAAATCCTCACTTGGACTGCAACAAACATGGAATGCTGAACAATAAAGTACAGTATTGTGTACACATATCCCCGATTTACGATCTCCCTATCTATGATTTTTCGCTTGAACGATGGTGATGTATTAAGACCACCCTCTTATTTACAATAAAAAAAAAATTTGCATGAACGATGATCATCCTGCCAAAATTGCTGACACGCGGAATATGGTGCACTTGTCAGCTGTGGTCTACTCACGCACCGCCACGTGGCCACCCAGTGAACTATAGTTCCAAGCTTTGTTCCATGCACATGGCTGTGATCATATAGTTCAATGATTATAGGTCAGTATCGGTCTTGTTACAGGGGGTCCCTTGGTTATGAACAGGTTCCGTTCCTGAGGACGTTCTTAAGTCAAAAATGTACATAAGTCGAAACACATGCTATATGCATACCGTACTTACAGAACAATGTATAAAATCCCACTACAGTACTGTATATCATAGCCTAAGTCCGTATATACATTTAAAATCACTTAATTTAAGAGAAAAGAAGAAATAGAATGACAAAATACTGTAAATGAAAGTAAAAAATAAGTCATCAGGTAAATAAAATACTGTAAATTTTAAGTTTAACCTCATTCGTATCGGCGGGCATTCGTAAGTCAGGAACCCCCTGTACCTATCATCCGTGTTCTGTTTTTTTACCTTACAGTGAGAAGACATCACTAACATTCACAGTGTACTCTGTTTTGGTGATTGTGAAGTGATTTTTGCAATGTTTTTTGTGACTCTAAAGTGCTTTGGCTCTGTTGTTGTGAACATGATCATCATTCACTCTTTTTGTGACAAGTGCTTTCACTCTGTTTTTGTGACTGAAGTGAGCAGTGTAACTTTGAAAATGTCTGGGAAGGCCAAGGCACCCAGAAAAACTGTATTTCTGGAGGTGGAGCTTGACGTTGTGAATCTGTGTGGAGGTCAGAGTGAAGTCTCCACTCCACCTTCAGGAGTTCCTTTAGCCTCAAAGGGGACACGTGACGACAACCAGGCTTGTTCCTTATGATGTGGTGAGTGATGTTTAGTTGTGTTTTATGTCTATTATCATCACAGAATTTTATTTTTGATGATACAAGTGGGTGTGGGTGTCGGATTGACTAGGAATGTATCCCATTGAACCCCATATTATAATGATTCCAATTTATGATACCTGTATTTCAACTTGCAATGGGCTTTTCAGAAACTTAACCTCATCATAAATTGGGGGATACCAGTACTGTGTGTAAACACGCACGCACGCACGCACGCACGCACACACATATAATGAGTGAGTGAGAGGTAATTAGGTCCAACTTCCAATAAGTGGAGGTCAGTACATTACCTAGAAGTGTGCATATGGCAGGTGGTGCTGCTTTAGAATGGATGGCCAGCAATTAAAGATTTTGGCATGTGTTCAAAGGTCCGCTGGTGAGGAGAGCATGGAGTACTTCCGTCTCCACACATCACACGTTATAGTTCACACAAGTAGAGGACAACCCAAAGACCTGACAGCCCATTAGGGACAATGACAATAAAATACACTGGAAAATAAACCTATTTTTGGAACACAAGGAAGCAGTGTGGTTGGTACTGTACTTGCCTGGCTTCACTTTCCCAACTTACAACTGGATGTACCAGGGTGCTGGGGTACACACCAGACACCTTCAGGACAAAAGGCCAGTGCTGTGTCATAAGCCTCTGTATCCCTAATTACAATTACATAATTGTTTAAAATACAGTATTGTTATTGCTTATAATCAGGCAACAATTAAAAATGACTCCTGAAATTACAATAGGCATGAAGACGTTAGCTCTTCATGATGAGAATAACTTGACTCACAGAAATTGGTAGAAGACAGGGACCAGTCTGAGGGAATGATGATGATTTTGGAGTGGTGTGGATGAGTGCTGGCATAGGCGGCGTAAGCGAGGTAACCCGAGGCAGCACACATCAGTGCCAGACACACCAGGGAAGGGCTGTATACACGCCACCAAGCCCCCTCCTTCCTTGCCTCCCTCTCTGGGTTCAGTGGATTAGGTGCCATAAGGCTGGTGAGTGCTAGTGGTTCTGGTAGGTGATGCTGGTAGGTGGTGCTGGTGGGTGATAGTGGTGTTGGTGGGTGAAGCTGGTAGGTGGTGCTGGTGGGTGATATTGGTGCTGGAAGGTGATGCTGGTAGGTGGTGCTGGTGGGTGATATTGGTGCTGGTAGTGGTGGTAAGTGGTTATGATGGTGGTGGTGAGTGGTTGTGGTGAGTGGTTATGGTGAGTGGTGGTGGTAGATGATAATGGTATTGGTAAGTGCAAGGAGTGGGTGGTAATGCTGGTAGGTGATGGTTGGTGGTAGTGTGAGTGAGTAGTAGTGGTGCTGGTGAATGGTTGTATTGATGGCGGTGGATAATAGTAATGGTGATAGGTGGTAGTGATTGTAGGTGCTAGTGGTGGTGGTGGTAGATGGTGGTGGTATTGGTAGATGGTGGTGGTAGCAGTGCTGGTAGTGGTGTTGGTAAATGTTGGTTGTAGTGGTATTGGTAGATAGTAATGGAAGTAGTCCTGGTTATGTGGTGCCAATGGATGGTAGTAATACAGTAGTGGTAGATAGTGCTAATTGATGGTAGTGGTGCTGGTAGTGTGTGTGTGTGTGTGTGTGTGTGTGTGTGTGTGTGTGTGTGTGTGTGTGTGTGTGTGTGTGTGTGTGTGTGTGTGTGTTGATTGGTTGGTTGGAATTGAAACCTGTATACAGTACAGTACAGTACTTCCCCCGTCAACACAACACCCCCCACACCCGTGTTAGTCTGGCTAAGCTACAAGTTATCTTTGCCAACCCGTAGACAATTCATACACACACACCCCATCTTCAGTAACATGCCATACACTTCCTTTATAGCAAAAACGAACAAAAACGTCACTTGGGTCAGAGAATTGTACAAAATATGATAAGAGGAATAGGTTCATTACGCCCACAGGAATGAGTTTAGGATCCCGGATACACTGCACTCTTCTACGCCACACTGTTGTATTTCACGCATACAGAATTTTAAGCTTTTCTTATTTAATGTATTTGATGTAATGACTCCACTACACTACTCCACAAACATGTATCCACCAATATTTGTCACCACACACTGGTGAGGGAGGGGGAGGGGGGGTGATAAGTTATCACCAGTGATAAAAGAGCCACTTACCCACAAAGGTGAGGTGCCAACACAGAGCTTTGCAATTTTACGGCAGTACTAACATGGAATTATCATCATCTTCATTGACATCACAGCAACGTTATTATATACAGGTATATAATTTTCACCACTTATCAGCTCACTAGACGTTCAGGCAGTTGATCTATCTAGTGTGAGTACAGGAGGAAACCAGGGACCAGGAAACCTGTGATGTTTGGTAGGGTCACACTGGGTAAGGAGCATCTGTAATAGCCTGTACGATAATACACTAATTCCTCGTACAATGGGCAGATTTACAATACATTTTTATTGAAGTCACATGTGTTCTTGACCATTAACCCCCTCCAAAACACACACACACACGAATGCCTGGTTAAATGGGTACCAGTCCTTATTTATTTATCATTTCACCACTTATCAGCTTACTAGCCATTCGGGTGGTTGATCCATTCTTTGTTACTTTGTTATGATCTTTATTTGTCCTTATAGAACTTAAATTATAGCAAATCCCAGTCCTAATAGAATTAAGTTTGGGTCTATTAAGGATCAAGGTTCACCTGACTTGTAGCCCCATCTCGTACATCCACGGTGAGTGTCAACAGAGAGGTGAGGGACACAACTTACACCCGTTATCATTGGAGAGTAGCCAGGAAGTGGTATCGGAGGCGAGAGTTGTGTGGAAAACGAGGCCAGACCACCACTCCCAAGCCCATACCATCACCATCACCAATGCCCTCATCCAGTCACCACCCACCATCTTGAACCGCCTGCTCCCCGGCCGCCTCAAACACCGTCCACTGGGGAAACCAACACACAATAACACAAACATACAGGTATTAGTCATGAACTCTGGGTGGGGGGGAGAAAGAAAGAGAGGACCTGTAGCTGTTGTTGTCTCAGGGAAATAAATCACTTGTTGTGCTTGTATCCCCCTGCATCAACTAGGCAATGTACAGTATTTCTAACCAAACTTAGGATGTGAAAGGAGTTTAATAAAGTTATAATGAATAAATAGTGTAATTATATAGCAAATTTGAAAAAAAATGAAATGTGTTAACACCTTGTTAGTTAAAATTAACTTAGTTTAGCATCATTACTTATGGTTTGTTATTTTGTTAGTTTGGTATCGGTGTTGGAGAGTGTTTGTGTCATCACTATAAAACCACAATAGATGTTAGTGTATGTGTCAGTACATCAACAACAAAGAGAGTGATGGCAGGAGAGCACAAGGCAGTATACTATACATCTTACCTGAAGGTGCAGGAACGTGTGAACACCAACAGGTTGGCCACACACATATACACTGTACCTGCAGCCTTCTATCACCAGCCTGGGAACCTCACCAGGAGCTACACTGCCTCCCTCACCCTCCACCACTATTCACTATCCTCTGGGGTTTTACAAGGGGAGGAAGGAGATTTGCCATTTTACACCCTACATCATAACACCTTCCCTAAATTTCTACCTTTCCCAGCAACCATTTTTTCAATATCTTTTATTACCTGTGAATCACAACAAATAACTATCTACTTTCCATAATTTATTCAGTAATGAGAGGCGTATTAAGTGTAAAAAAAAAAGAATAAACTATTGCCACATTACATTTTCACCACTCAAGCTACACTCTGCCCTAGATGGTCTTAGTTGACAAAATACTTTATTGTCTGTCTTATTGTGTCAATTTACCTCCATTTTTTTAATGAATATTGAGAACTGTACCTAGATTATCATGTCAGGGAGACATAGTAGACATCAACGTCCCTTATCACCACTCTATTTAAAGATGTTAGACATGTTGAAGCAGATTAATGTACAAGTAAAACACAATACAATGATCATGAGATAGTTTGGCTTCCTTACATGTTAACAGTAATGAGAAATTTTAAAAAATATCCTGGACATGAAAAATTAAGTAAGTTACAGACTATGGTCACTGTATACCCATGTTGTATATACAGTATTGGATACATGCTGAATTCTACCTGCATTGTTTATATACCTGTTGAACTGTCTGTATAACTGCATTGTCTATATACATGGGAGAAACATAGGAAAAAAGTAGGAAAAGAGGAGCTATGCCCTGATGATGCAGAATTACAGCAAGTTTGTGCAATGTATTCATGGCTTCCAATATTATCATGAATGGTGTAGAGATAGAGAGACGAAAGAAAGAGTGCTACAGAGGGAAAATGGTTTGATTGGTTCAGACAATGGGTGTAAACGAGAGATGGGTCATATGTGGGATGAACAGAATGCAAAGAATGTGAAACAGAAATAAAACAAAAGAGACGGAAGAAGTGACAGAGAGACATAGGAGTCGTCGAGGTGTGTTATGGTGTCCTGTGGAGAAAGAAAAGGGTACTAAGAAATGTTTAATTCAGAAGTGGATGGCAGAAGTGATGAAAGACCCTGGAGGGTAGTGGAAGGAGGAGTGAGGGAGGGACTGTACAGGTGGGTGAGGGAGGGACTGTACAGGTGGGTGCGGACTAGCACCACAAAGAAATAGTGTGTGTGTGTGTGTGTTACTGGAAACAATGGTAATGAGTGATTTATAGGGACAGTCATGTTATTCTGCGGTGGTGTCGGGTCGTCTTAATTTATGAAGGTAAACCAGATGGAAGCCTGGAGCCATGTAGGAGGAGGAACACCACAACAGAACACATTTGTTACAGGAGCGAGTGACCAAAATGAGCTGGAATAATGGGAGAGTCTGCATGATGAGATTTACATTTGGAGTTTTTATGACACTTGTAACACTGATGAATATTCTGGTACAGCTTTAAGCACATGCTAACACTGATGTAGTTTATCTGTATGAACTGTCAAATATTGTGTTACAGAGGACTTTGTTTTGAATCCTTTATAACACAATGAACACTGATATGGTTTTCTCCAGTATGGACTCTCATGTGAACAATTGAATGAGAGTTGTATGGGGAACCTTTATCACACTCTAGACACTGATATGGCTTATCTCCTGTGTGAAGTATCATGTGTGTAACTAAATAAGATTTAAGTGAAAAAAATTTATTACGCTCTACATTCTAGACCCTGAAATGGCTTCTCTTCTATGTGAACTTTCATATGTTCAACCACGTGAGATTTACTTACAAAGAGCTTATTACACTATGAACATTGCAAAGGTTTCTGTCTAGTATGAACTTTCATGTCTTACTAAATTAGATTTTTCTGAAAAGTCTTTAAAACATTCTGAACACTGATATGACTTCTCTCCTATGTGACCTTTCATATGTCTTACAAGCTAACATCTTTGTATGAACTCCTTAAGACTTTCTGGACACTGAAACTGTTTCTCACCCATATCAACTCTCATATGTCTTACCAAGAAGGATTTCTCAGAGAAATCTTTCAGACATTCTGGAGTTGTTCGATTTCATTCATTTTTCCATATATGTTCTTATCATTATTGTAAGAATTTTAAAAGCTGCGACAACTTTTTACTTTAATTAAAATCACAGTAATCTTTTGGTGCTAATATAATGTGCGGTCTACAAAGATATCCTTAGTCTAACCTAACCTACCCAAACCTAACCTAACCTACCCTGACCTAACCTAACCTGACCTAATCTAACCTACCCTGACCTAACCTAAAATATGCTAACTTAACCTAAATATCCTGTAGAACTCACACTATAGTAGCAACATTTATTCTATTTTTTTTTTTAGTTTATATCTATGATCATAAATCACCTATCATGAACAGGACATGAAGAATGAGGGAAATTGGGGGGTAAAACATGGTGAAAAACTGATCATATGACACTAAAATTATGTCTCTATGTTCTCTGTACGTTTGAAAACTCTGCCAAGTCACCTCGCGTTGGTTGTTTGTTTATAACTGATCTGTTCGATCCATCCAAGCGTACTTTCATGTCCACTAAAAACATAAAATTACACCATGACACTTCAGCAAAATTCCTTTCATTGGTACAGTTGCAGAAATGTGTTCCTACACCCCCTGTGGTAACCCGTATCTCCAAACGGCCAACCTATAAGACCTATAGCAAACCTATCCACCAATAACATCCATTGTTACACGACCAATACCAGTTCACTTTTAAATAGTGATACAACTACTGCGGCAGTGCTGTTTGGAAACACGGGTTACCACAGGGGGCGTAGGAACACATTTCCGCAACTGTACTAGATATCAAAATAAGTACTTTTGGTTTAATATGGCGAGGGCTCCAAGTTAGGTAAGGTAGGTAGGTTTGTTTGATTGGTTAGGCCAGGTTTTATTAGGTTCTAGTAAATGTCATCTCTTTTAAAATACAGATTATAATGATAAGGGTAAAATTATCGCTTTAGGTCATGTACCTATTTAGAAGTAAGTCAGAACCATTCAAAAACCACCGGAAAAACATAATTTCAACTTAACCTTACCTAACCTAAACTTAAAATCCTAAAATCCACTGCAGGAACAAAACGAAAGTAATACCATGATAAGAACCTCTGTCGAAAAAATTAACAAAATCGAGCAACTCCTGGTGGTTGTGCTGTTCTCAGGCATTACCAAAAGGATTAATTCTCACACAGCGGTAGTCATCACTTCCTCCTCCACTGGTTCACGTTGTAATGGAAACACCAATATTAACAAGTAACAACATGACCACTACTACACCATCACCTCACAGTAACATAACTACCTCACAGTAACATGACCAGTTATTATACCCATACACAATTCAAGTCAACTTAATGATGAACAAGAGTTAAACAGAGAGTTATACATATCGTTTTCATATTGTTGATTGACTGGTATAATTACTAACTTTGTTCAGCCAATAATAGCCCACAGTTGTTGAGGCGCAGTAAAACCATTATAACATCAACGACAGGTCCACCATGACGACCATATTAAACCCAAGCCAACTATTGGGAGCTTCTTTATGTGATCTTCGGCATAAACCAAATGTCTGTATGTCTTATCATTAACTAAATATCATCAAATTAGGAGCCAGGTCCCGGGTGCTTGTTACAGCGGACAGTCGAGGGGCCGGGCCTCCCTTTACTCGTGACGTCACAGATAACAACAAGAGTTCGTGAGTCACCGAGTCGGATTTATGACGTCACAGATAACAACAAGTGTTCGTGAGTCACCGAGTCGGATTTATAACATAACTGTGATTAAATGTTTATATATAATCACCTGTACTGTATTAGATATGGATAGTTAGATACATAAATATATAGATAAGATCGTTAGATATATATAAATAGATAGAGCAGATCATTAAATGCAGATTGATATACGGTTTACAGTTTAGCCACATTTACCTGATGGCAGCTGTTAGGTAAAACCAGAGATACTGTATCTACCCCTCAGGTTCACCACCACAAACCCAAGGTGCCAGTTCAGAAAATGCAATACAGATCAGGGAGTGGGCACAGCTCTGGTGACCCATTTGCCATCATAAATGTTGAAGCAAAGTTTTACAGCTGGATGCCCTTTCTAGCACCAACCCACAGGGTAGGTACAGCTGGCAAGGCAGGGTCGCAGCTCCCTGATGTAATAAAAGACTAGCGGTAATAAACCCACTCACAGTTCCGTCATTTTTTTTTTTTCATTTATTGGGCACTCCCTACTTCCTTGTGTAAGGTGAAGCGCAGAAGCGTTTACAGCGCCCTACAAGGAAGCATGCCAAGTTCATGCTTGCCTTTATGTCTCATGAGTTAAGGGTGTAGAAGCCTGAAGAGTCAAGGGCATAGAAGCCTAAGAGTCAGTGGTTTATGTCATCAAGTTATTGGAAGCTCCAACTCCCTGAATACGAATTCACAACTTTCGACTTACAACAGATACTGTACCTACTTACTGCTAGGTGAACAGGAACTAATGGGGGCGAGGAAGTAAGTCCAAACAACTTCCACCGGTCCAGGAATTGAACCCGTGACATCTCGCTTGCGAGGCAAGAATGGTACCGCTTCTACCGCCGATCCCCCTTTCTGTCTTCATGAAGAATTAGAGAGCAGTATTGTCACATGTCCACCAGAGAGTGAAGAAACTCAGATTAATGATAATTTTATAATACAAGGAAAGTTAAACACCAGTTTACCATCAAACCATTTATTAATCAACAATGAGTCAACCCAACCTAAAAAAAAACGAATATTTGAAATAAAATATTACAAATACTGTATTGCTTTCTTACAATTTTGGTCTTTAGTTGTTAAAGTATAAATTGACAGCACAATCTTTTACCTCTATAGAGCAATGATTTCTACTTCCTAAGCTGGCACTACAGCATCAACTTTCTCTCAATATATTTTTATCTTTGCTTCTTGCCATTTCAACTCAAATGTCCTGTCACTGAACACTGGTCTCTCTCTTTTCCTCACTAAACTTTTCATTGTGTCAGTATCATAACTAATGAGGCTCATAACCTTTGTTTTCCTTCAAGTTCAGGATAATAGCTTTAGACTTTCACCTCTTCCACTACTAAGGTTTTTCTGTACTTCTCATCACTACATTGTTCTACTTGAAAATAGTTACTGTACCTAATATTTAGCAAAAGTTTTCACTACTGGTACTGAAGGAACAGTTTCATTTCATTATAAAAGAACCATCATACACACAAATACTGTACTTCACACAAAATTAAATTCCTTGAGCACATATAATAAAGTTACTAAAACATATAGTTTTCAGCCATATTAAACCCAACAGTTAATAGTTACATAAAATATAAGTCTGTTTTAATTCTTAACTTGTGGCAAAACTAAATCAAGATATCATTTGCAACAGAACAGTTTACGATATATAGAGTATAAGGTAATATGACAACAATATTTACTAGAATATAAGGGTGCCTCACAAAAATGTATACACACTGCAGACAGATTTTTGTGGCCACCACATGAATGTTTGTAATACAACAGCAAAAATGTCCTCACTTGTTGATGTGCGAGGTCTTCCAATTATTCATGAAATAACCACAAAAATCTGTAATGTACTGTGAACACGTTTTTCTGAGACAACCTGATGTCTTAACATAAAAATTAAAATCGTTGACAAAGCAAAATCCAAACAGGTTTAACACGAGTTGTTCTCTTAACCCGGATACTGACCTACAGTTACACCATCAACTTATTATGACCTTATGAATTAATTCACAAAATAAACTTTCTATAACAAGATCAGTAATAATTATACAGCTTGAAGTACCCAAACACAATCCAACAACCATCAAATATTTACATTATGTACAATAAAAACAAGCAACAACGAGTAAATTGCTCACACAGTAACTGTATTGTGGCGAGACAAATAAAAGTACAGGTAGTTCTGCTATAACGCGATAATTGTGTTCTTGTAAAATATTGTGTTATAGAAAATCGCGTAATAGAAATAACAGGGCTTATGGAGAAAATAGGGTTTGGTGCAGATTACTCGAAATCGAAAAAATTTAGTAGTTAGCCTAACACAAAGGATAGCACAGTCTAAATAAATGTTACATTCATATCTAATAATGAAATCATACAGTAAATGTAACACTTTACTTGATGGGGGAGAAGGGTGATTTTGAGGTTGATAAAATCGAGCTTCTCTTCAAGTGTTATATCCTTTCTTTTACGATCATCACCGGGAATTCTATCACCAGAACGCTTCTTGTTGATATTCTTCTTTACTATATTCACAGTTAATACAGTACCACAAAATTGGAGAAAGAGTAAGCAAAAATCGCCTTATAGCAAACAAGCGTTCGCGTTATACAAATATCGTTCCTAATTCATAAATCGCGTTAGAGCAAATTCGCGTTATCAAAACACGCGTTATAGCAGAACTCACTGTAGCACATTACTGCCACTTGATGGTTGGTGTCACACATAAGAGCACCACACACCTGCCAATTATCTCATCTATTTGCTGCAGGAACAATGCTTAATGAACATGACACAAACCATCAGTTAACTAGTCATCAATACAACTGAATTACAACGTTCCTCTTGTTTTCTCCCAAAACACTAAAGTTCAGAAAGAGTGAACATAAAGTGTAGTTGTGAGTTACTACAGCACAACACTACTCTAACAGCATGTCATACCATTACGGTATTTTGATTATGGGGGCCATAATTAACTAGATTACGATTAATGCACAAAATTTGCATTCTGAAGTTTCATTTGAACAGCTTCAGGGTATTTGAATATAAAGAGTAAATAAGAAAAAAAAATCATTAGAAGCATAACTTAAGTCAACCAGGTGAAAAACTGGCAATGTATCAGAGAATAACTAAATATAAAGCGATTACTCCATATGTCTCAGTGACGGAGTTAAGCTTTTTAGTAATAAAACAATATCGTACATCCTTTTCCACAGACTCTAACTTCCAAGTCCTGTACAGTAGTATCAAACATATACTGTAGTTAGTTTTCTTAATTGACTGTGTTCTATGTGGTGTCTTCCCACAAACAGGTAAATAATGAACTTATGTCTAAGATTTTGATGATCTAATTGAGCAAATACTATGTACAAAAATCATAATCAATCCTGAGTGTAAAAAAAAAAGGCAAAGTTGTTTGCTGTACATGTAACAATAGTATATGATAAACAAATTCAATGTAGCGGATACCAAGCAGTTCACATCTGCCCTCCAGACAACCTAAAATACGTATAGTTTACCTATTGTTTCCACAGCTATGATGCTTCTGTGACACCAATACGAGATCTATATACGAGTGTCTTGATACACTTATTACTTTTCATCATTATGAAATAAGACTAACTATAATCTTCACTCCTTACTCACTTTCGAGTGTTGTGGATCAAGGCTACAGATACCCCATATTCAGGAAGGAACAACAACAGTGTCTGACAGGTGAAGGTAATCAAAGACAGGAAGAAACAAGAACAGTGACAGGTGAAGGTAATCAAAGCCAGGAAGGAACAAGAACAGTGTCTGACAAGTGAAGGTAATCAAAGCCAGGAAGGAACAAGAACAGTGTCTGACGGGTGATGATACAATGTGAAGAACAAAAGTTATCACATAGAAAGAAAAATATCAACTGAGAAACAGTATCGTATCATAAAAAGCTCAACCAAGAGAAAATACAAAGAAAAAATAAAAGAAAAATAATAATGAATACTGTACTTAAAAAACAAGAAGTGTAGTTAACACACCCAACTGATATATTGCCCCGGCACTCACCACAATCTACACAACACTTGATACACATTTCCTAAAGATGAGCGATTTATTTCTCTAAAAACTTTTTACGGGGCTTTGCTACTAACCAAGACTCTGTATCCAAAAATCAGTTTGATAAATTTCTATTTCCAAATGAAAAGTACAAACCCTACTACATATCACTGGATGGAATTTTTATTGCTCTAAAGTATTTGACTACTTAACAGGTACTGTATGTTATGAACAGTCCAGATGTAATAATATGTAATTGCAAGGATCAGGTATAAGTCGTCTAATGTAGTTTTAAGGTCATGTCAAGAGGTCAAAGTTAGTATCATGCTGTTTTAGGGGGTAGGGGTGGGTGGGGGTGGGTGGGTGTGTGTGTGTGTGTGTTTAAGAAAAAGATATTTATAGTGTGCCTTTGGATCTAAAACTCAGTGTCATATCAATTCTGAAAAACCCCAAATTTATGTTTAAGTTCAGGAGTCACAGTTGATAGATACCAGAAACATCAGATTTAGGCAGAGAAAGACACACACTCCAGTACATCACCAGGCCAACTTTGATCCTCTGCTATGACCCATTGAAATAGAAGGCTAGAAAGAAACAGTTAAAGGGAGGCATAGGGGAGGGGGGTCTTATTAGAAGGGGCATACATAACACATGTAATAACTTAAATTTTGTAAAGCTGGGACATTGCTATTCTTTTACCAGGTGGATATTGAGGTAATATTTAGTTTTCACTGATGGGTATAAACAATGTAAACCTTATTATTGTATTTATAGCTCAAGCGTCGACACCAATTTAACTGACGGCTACTAGAAGATGGGATGGGGGACCAGTTCTAATGATTTATATCTATGGAAAGGTTTGGGGTCAGGTCTTAAAGAACATATCCTCCATTTTCTTTGCATTAATAAACACTGAAAAGGATACTGGGTGAGGAATGGATGAAAGGATATAAAGGATCTGTTACCAGTAAACAGAGCCCCCTCACCAAAGTGTCTCAGACCTTAGTTTTAGTTAAGTGCTGTTGATGTCTCTCATCTACTTCTTAGAATAAGGTTTAAAGACATACTGTACATATATAATGGTCACACTACCTGGAACCATCATTCATAAAAAAATTACAGGAAACAACAAAGATTCTATTTACAATGTAAATTCAAAATCCTTTTCAGCCACTAACAAACATCTATTCAACACTATCATCAAAAGGGGTTTAGTGTGAGGGAATGCTATGCTAGATTTTCATCCTGTCAACCAAGTTATAAAATTAATAAAATCTATGGAATAATGGGTTTATGTATTTTTGCTGTTTGCTGCTGATAACTACACCAACACTTACCAGACACCAGCTGTTATGTGTTTGTTGAGTAACAAGTGTGACTGATTTTGTAATCCTGGTCACACTTGCTGCTGCATTAATACACCTCAATGTATTTCTCCATCTTTGAATCTTTTTTCTGTGATGATCCCTGACTCAAACTTTAGACTCTCACCAAGATATTTGGCGCATATATTAACACTTATTTCTTACTGTGAATAGATATTTCTTGGACAATTGCAAAATGAAGTCTAGTGAATTATCAGAGGATGCCATCAGAGATACACCAATACTGTATACAATATACTGTAGTCTTTTCATAAAGGCTTCCTGCAGTGTTCCTCAACTGCCAAGTGCACAGATATTATTTGTATGTGTTTAGTCTTTATCAATATTAACCAATCCTGGTGACCTTAATAGAGCACTAAGTCATCTTTCACATTACTCAATTCTGACTCATTACATCATACAAAGCTATGCAAATTTTTTGTTTTGTACTTGTGGGTTAACTATATCAGGTAAGCATTAAGAAACTCAGAATTATTAATGTTCCTTTCATTAAAAAATTCTGTGGCTGAGTTCTTCTGGTAATGAGAAAAGGAAAGTTAAGGTTCGTGAGCAGCACAGCACAGCAGTACATTGTACAATATGTAGTAACTATTAGCACAGTAAGTGGCGAGCCTCACATTAGCAAAAGTATATGATAATGAAAGAACTAAAACATTTGCTTGTACTGTACGTTAGTTACACGCCACTTGCTTACTGCACTCTTATCACATTAATGTACTGTATAAGTATCAATAAGTACAACACACTTCGGATCTTAGTAAATTAACCTTATTGCATCAAAATTAGTTTTTGTTTGTTTCCTTACCCACCACATAGCAACACACTGAATTCACACCTGAAAAACCTCTTTAGGCCTTTTTCTCCAGGTGACAACACTGTATGGTACAACAATAGGTGACAATCTTTACACCAGTCACAGTTATCACTGATAATTGGAAAAAAATTAACGAATGGGGGACTTTAGAAAATGGGAAATTATTACCACAGTGAAAGGGCTTAATAAGCAACATAATTCTGCATTACTGATAAAATCTCCGTCATCATTTTGTCTCACTTGTGATGACTGTTCTGGAGGTGAGACACAGGTGTGGCTCTTCTCACAACAATATGACCAATAAAATTTGTTGATTAAAACATTTTGCCAAAAATGTTATGTGAGATATTTTAGCTAAGTCTGTATTATATTTGTGCTAACAATCCTCAACTTTCTTTCAATGGCAATTAAGAGTCCACTAGAGATTTTGGAAATCAATTTCCTCTATTGAAATGAATATTTATAAGTAATACAATTTCATCTGCTGTAAAACCCACAAATTATAAAAGCAATCAGGTATAAAAAAATTAACAGAGGACTTACTATATGACAGAATGAGTTTGTACAAAATACACATCAAGAAAAGTACTGCCAACACAGCCACCACCAAACACAATAACCAGGGCACAAGATAACAAAGAAGAAAAAAATCTTACATTATGTTCAGGTCTATATTTCCATCAATGTAATTCTCCTATGAATCTGTTAATAACTACCACAAGATAATCTGCCCAGTAACTTCCATCAATCCTACATTGGATATTTTGTAGTTCTTCCCTGTGGTCTTGAGAGTTGGAGAGATGTTGTCACAGAGATCCTAACCTCATCTACCTTAAGTGAGAAGGTAATTGTGTATCCCCAAGAGCAACTACCAGGTCAAGTTTGGTGAAGGATCAGTGTGTGCAACATAACTCATCACATGAAGACCAACACAGAATGACAGCATCCCACCACTACATACATTTTAGAGTGGGAGAATATAAACAAGAACTTAAGATACTTACACAGATGACAGCAACATTGACCCATCATCCAAGAGACACCATAAACATTGACATTAATGACTGCACATGCTGATAATTCCAATTACATAGATATGTCAAGTAAAATACATAAAGATTTGGCATTGCTAGTGGGTTTTATACTTTCTATACAAGTATTTTTTGAAGAGTGAGGCAGCTTCATATTCCTGGACAGAACAATACCTTCTTTTGTTAGCAAGACAGGAAGAAGATTGCTGCAAATAATAGAGGAAGTGTTCGTGCCATGACCCAATAAGTATATAATAACCTATACAGTATAACAAACGTACAGTATATCAGCTCCAGAAGATCTTCACTTGTTTGGAATTTATACTTAACAAAGGGATAAATGAGGCATGTAAGGAAGGATAGACTGTAGAAATAAACTACTCAAGTCATACAATTTCTAAGTCCCCTTTGATGAAGAGTTCATAAATTCTAAAGTACAATTATGGAAAGGATAAAAGAGGCCATTATAAGAGTTCTGGTTACATGAAACCATAATGAAGGTCATTAATATAAAGGTAAATAAGTTGGCACAATAAGTGATGTTATTGCTTGATGGTTCACCTGTCAGGCTACACCAACAATGTTTTATCATAATAACAAACTTATTAAACAATTGCAAATAAATAGGTAAAAAATTACATGAATTAAGATCAGCAAAATTCTTTAACAATACCGGTATACTGTTTTTAGTTTAATTTACTTGACTATTTAAAGAAAAAATTCTGCAGTTTACCAGTGTTAGGTTATAATTAAAATCATCACAGAATCCTTAGCATCTGTGATAATTTCTAACTTGATACTGTCAGTGATAGCAGATGTTACTCATGAATATTACAAGTACTGTACTGATAATCCCACACAAAGAATGGTTTCACTCCAACAGTGAAATGTAACTTTTAACATTTAACACCACAGTTGTACCATCACTACTAACACAAGAGAGGATTACCCTAACAGTGTCATCAGGTTGTATTGTCATTAACATTTCTATAAATTATAAATTTTATTGGAAAACTTCAATTATAAATTCATAAATCAGCAAAGAGAAACTTTCTATTTTCAGATTGTTATATTCAGGTCACAAGTTATGGAGTAAAGACTTTAACCCTTTTGCCAGCCGAAGACACTAATTGTGTCACTACATCAGCCGTGGGGTGCAAGATGTTTCTCTTGACCCTGAGCGGTCACACTAGTTAGACCACTACCACGGGGAACTGCCGCATAAGATATTATCTTTCCACATTGATTTTCAGCCATCCCATATCATTTATATAGAGTATTTTGTTCTTTTATCACTTAGTCAGATAATTTTACCTGTAAATGGTAAACAAAAATAAATTCAATGAAAAATCTATGCATTTTGGATGATGCATGCAGCATCATTGGCCTGCCTAACAGGTGAGATTTAGACTACACAAGTGACCAGCAAAAGGGTTAAAATGCAAAGAAATGTGGCAAGAACATTTTCAGTCTCTTGACTTGTATCAGATAACAAGAGAAATCTCAGTGAACATCTTACAGAACAATGTTGCACAAAGAACAAGTGCACAGCCAATTAGTTTAAAACTCTTGCTAAAAAAAAAAAATCAATCTAGTAAGGCTCTAATAACAGTTATACTTTGTTAATTATCACAGGTAAATATTTTGATTGCTTAATTCTGATAAAAATTCTTGCATAACCAGTAACAAAACTTGATAAATGGCAACAAAATCTTTCAATATTTCCAATACGTACCTTATACACTTTCATCAGTGTAATTTATTTGCATAATGAGTGGCACACTCTGGGGCTCACTCACCTTGACAGAGTCGTGGGCACTTTTCATGTGGTGCCTCAAGCTCTGTTTGTGTTTAAATTCTTTACTGCACCATCTGCATGAGAACCGTTTATGGTCCGAGTGAACAGCCATGTGTTCACTGATGTATTCCTTACGAGAAAATGTCTTACCACATACATCACACGAAAATGGCCGCTCACCTGCCAGATACAAGAAAAAACAGGTTTTTACAGAATTTACCTACATCTTTGTTTTGGAGGGGGAGGGGGGGGGGGCACATTAAGAAAGGATAAACAATAAAAATTTACCTAACTGAATATGGTAAGGTAAAAGAAATATGTAGTGACTGGGCAGCCTGAAGGTTTTGTTTAAAGTCTACTGAAAAGAAGAAGACTTCAAACTGCAAAGACTGAAAAAACAAGAGTTAGCAGGATTGAATAATATCACTGGAAAAACATTTATCCTTAAGATTGAATTTATAGTACATTATCACCAGTGACCAGATCCTGAAAAACATCCAGATTACTTAACAAGCTTTGTGAGAATAACCAAGTTCATTACTTTTACACTTGTCCACAAACTTAACAGTCCCAACACACACTTGGGATAAGGGTGTTTTAATTTGTCACTCTGATTTGTGGCAGAAAATATCATTGACACTATAAATATGGAAAAAACATATTAACAGAGGCATCATGATACTGAACTGCATAGCCGAGTCTGATAACATCTTTACATTGTCCCGCACAGGAACGATAATACTAATCTGTGTGTGTGAGTCAGTACAACTTTAGGTTACCTACTACAGCAACTATAATACTCACCTGTGTGGGTGCGTCGGTGCACGTTCAGGTTATCTCGTCTTGAAAAACTCTTGCCACATTCCTCACAAGTGTACGGCGCTTCTCCAGTGTGAAGCTTCTCGTGTTCAGTCAGACGATCCTGTAACAAACAAAATTATAATGAACTGTGAGGTGTTAATCTGGTTATAATGGCAACAGTTCTATCCAGTGGCAATCTATCTAAATACATGCACAGTACAGTCATCTCTCACCAATTGCAGGGGCTATGGTCGAAAATCCCCCCATGGTTGGTTTGGGGAATTGGTCCCAGAGAGACTTACCTTAAGTCCTATAATGTACAACTCAAGGTTAAAACTAAGTACAGCAAGCCCTTGTTATTCGTATGGGTTAGTTTCCAAGGAATGACGCAAATAGGCAAAACCATGAATAGCAACTTATACTACCTTGGTGCACTACTGTATACCCATTCTAAACAACAGGCCAGCCGCAGCAGCACTCTTTTAACTCATCTAATAATTCAACTTTGTTTGTCAGGGTCATCACTGACTTCTGCCTTTTACATTTCACTTCACTAGCATCATAAGCAATGACACTAGGCAGTCATTTAGGGGCCATTTTCACACAGAAACACTACAGTTTTGAGAGCACAACACGAGATGGTGCAGGAAAAGTCTCGCAAGCTAGCACCATAGTCACCATTTGCTTACCGCGAATGATTGAAATCGCAAACCCACGAATGGCAAGGGTCTACTGTATACAGAGTACGTACAAAGAGTATGTGCTGTATTTTACAGTTTGGAGGTATAAACACTTTTGAGCAATATTTATATTTGGAAAACAATTGATGAAGTTAATACGATGAACCACCAAATAAAACTCTTCCAGCAAACATTTGTGCCGCTCTGAGCTAAAAATCTCTAGACACTGTAGATAATGTAGGTGGTAAAACAGTGTAAAGTACAAAATATAAAAGATAGATACTGAACTAAAAAAAATGCAGTTGATAAACCTGAGTTTGGTGAGGGATTACTGTACAGTACTGCACTGTATATCAGACAGAAGCCTTTACACCTTAATATCCTTACCCTCAATATAGTAGTGTTCACTACCTGATACTGTACAATGATAACAATAACCATAAAATTTCCCATACTGGTTATTACTTCCCATTGTCTTCTCTGGCCCAGAGGATATAAAGCATTTGAGAATTATATCCCTTTTACAACAGAGACATTTATATAAACAGAGAAAAACAGACATTGCCATTTCTTACTGTACCTTGCGAGTAAATGTTTTCCCACACGTTCCACATGTGAAAGACTGTCGCTGGTGATGGGTGGCAATGTGACGCTGAAGGTTGGACCGGGTCGTCAGCAGCTTCAGGCAAAATGGACACTGCTGACTCAGGGCTCGTGATGATCCTTCTCTCTGTCCGTTTGGCACCACTGATGAATCCCCGTAACTGGTGTCTCCCGATTCTTCTTTTATCTCTTTTGCTACGTCGTTCTCGGTGCACATCACCTCCAAGAAGCTTGCCTGAGAAATGTTCAATGTGTTAGTAACAAAAATAAAGTTAAACAAGGTACTTTAATCAGCATCTATTAAAAATTTAAAGACCAAATGAACTAAGCACCTGACACCACAAAAAAAGAGAACCATGGAAGACAAAAGAACCACCTCTCTTACTGGTCCTAACACAAATTTACTCGTTAACAATCAGAACCAACTGACCTTACACTATGAACTTGGTTAAACCTGACTCACCACTCACCTGAACACATCGACAACTCAGGTGACTTTGATAATGACACCAAAAGATTATGTCTGGACTTCTAAAAAATGTGGAGCTGAAATGTGTTGTGTTTGGTGAGTGAATGACAGATAAGTGAAGATGAGATGATCTATGAACTCTTCTTTATGGCTGAAGATAATTCACAAACACAATGAATCTAAGTCAACATACTGGTAATAGGCTCAATGGACCTCGAGTCAACCACCGCTTTAAGTGGAATCCAACAATCCTGAATCAACTGGGTGAGAAAAGGAATCATAACTACATATTACCTAGCCACCTATTAGTTTAGACTGTATACCTGCTGTTAAACTACTTGTTCTCTCTCACAAGGGTATACATAGAACATTTAGGGAACAGGTTCTCTTATAAGCTACTTTAAATGACCCATATGTAGAACAGTAAAAATAACACGAGGGTTAAGTGTGTTTGTGAGTGATGAGAGAGAGAGACCAGACGAGGAAAACCTGACAAAATGTGGAATGAAAGACTGACATCATAAACTGAAAAATTTGGATCTCCCTGAAGTGTGTGTGCATGAGTTGGGTTTTCACATACAGTATACAGATGAGTTAGGTTCAGTCAGATTAGGTGAGTCTATAATATATAATATATATATATACATATAAAAAGAGCTGGATGTCCAAGAGCATGAGTTGGTTATCCCACAGTACACATGGATGAGCTGGGTGCCTTACAGTGTATATGAGTGAGTTAAGATACCCCACAGTGTACATCAAAATATCTGTATCAAGACAAGAGTTAACGTTTGGACAAGGGAAAGGTTATATACTGCCATCCAGAGATAGACAACAAGACTGTATATTAGCACAAAATGTTTACTCTCTATGGATGGATAAAAAAAAAAAAAAAAGGCACAATTCACATACAAGATTTGGATCCTTTGACGACTGAGTGTGAGGAGATAAATCTTCCTTCGGCTTAACATCCTTCACGTCCCCACTTTCTGGCGGTTCATCCTCATCCTCATCCTCATTTTCATCCTTTTCTGTTTCTTCAAATCCTTCAAAACCTTCTTCTTCCTCATCTTTATTAACATCTCTTTCATTGGCTGCCTTCTCCTCCTCCTCCTCCTCCTCCTCCTCCTTCCAATCCAGTACCTCATCTTTAATATCCACCTCTTGGTCCTCACTGTTGTTCTCATCTTTGGCTTCTTGGCTGTTTGAGTCCTCGGGATCTTGTGATTCTTCTTTTATCTTAAGAGTGTCAACTTGACCCTGTAAGTGTAGAATAACTAGCATTAAATACAAAGACATGGGTCACTTGGATATTAGCAGCCCTCAACTAAGGCCGTGGCCACACTGGGAGCAGGCAGGCGAGGACTGGGGCGGAAAACTTTGCAGCACTGGCAACAGCGTGAGCCTGCACGGGTCCAAGCGGGAAACGTCAGTAGATGACTTTTCCCACTTGAGCCCACATGTGTGCAGTGTAGAAAAATGGACGTAGATCAGCTCATCACTGAAGTTTCCCTCACACCTTCTACTTGGGATGCATCCCACACGAAGCACAGCGACAGGGAATTTATTGCACTGCAATGGAGGATTGGAGAGAAGCTTGGAGTTTCAGGTAAGTTTATTTTAGTTCATACCAATTGTATCTGTATAGTAATGGGTTATATCCATGGACGAATATCTATTAAAGTACAAATTACATTATAACAGCATAGTCAATGTGAGAGATGTTGCATAAATTTTGCAAGGGAGTACCTATATACACAGTAAAACACTGGCTTTGATGATCAGGCTAATATTAAGTGAATTTACCAAGGTACTGATCCTTCATCAGAAGGCGGGAAGGCGATTTCCCGCTTCCAGTGCAGCCATTCAAATACGCCAGCCCGCTCCCACCTGCCCGCTCTCAGTGCGGCCACGGCCTAATGCCTTCATAGATCAATTTTGATGCAGGAGCAGCTTTTTCACTTGTTTAATACACTGCCTATACAAACTTGTACAGTATTAAGGAATTTCATACAAGTTTTAAATTACACTCCAAATATTTAATACACGGATCAAATGTCATAATGCCAAAGCCAAAATGTCAACAAGCACACACACACAATGCCAAACTATTATAAACTCCACAAAATATCAAATAAAAACAGCAAAACATAAGATTTAAATTTCTCAAACCTCATTCTGTTTGTCATTTTCAGAGTAACAAATTGACTCTCCTATACAGCCAGAGTCACCAGCCTCTAATTCTTGGTTACTCTTCTCATCCCATATACCAATGTACTCTTGCTTGTACAGTCTGGCTGATGACCTCATCAGCTCGGGCAGTTCTGAGGATGGTGGAGCTGGTGTTGTGGCACTCGAGGAAGGAGTGACACAGGTCGCAGGTGTTGGCGGCACTGTTCTGTTTGTGACTTTTCGTGGATGTTTGTAAGAAGTGCTAGGATGCAGCTGCTTGTTGTCATCTTCCTCGAGTTTCCTCTTTGTACTGGACTGTGACAGCTCTGAAATATGTGTCCTTTATTAATGCATGACCATAATGTATCATATATCTTGGTAACATCTACTTTGATCTAGCAATCATCTGCAGATTATAACCAATTCTTGGTCACTCTTGTTGCTGTTTCAGTTACTAATGTAGTATAACAGCAGACACCATATTTCTCTATACAGTATTTTCCTACATAAAATGAAGTGAACAGCAAGCAACAAACATCTCACCAAATACTCACTATTTACATGTCCACTGAACTGTTCAGTGAGGATTAAACCTTTTACTTGCAATCCTTCAGCAGTACGCAGGAGAGAAGCCAAGCCAGAGTGAGCCACTCTCACTGTCCCTGCATACATGTAGTCCAAGATGGCCTCCAAGTCCTCCTTCGGTACATCCTGTACAGTAAGCATAATTCCCAATAACAAACATAAATTTCCTTGCAAACAACAGCAGCAAAAATTCTGAAAAGCTCATAGAAAAACCTGAAATATAATCTTTGTGCAGATACAGAAAAAATAATCACCAGACAAATATTTCACTTCCATGGAGAAGCCAGGGATATGGTGTATTCATAATTATAATGTCTGAAATTTTTTTCCTTTAAAAACTTCTACACACCAGTTCTTGCATCTCTAACCTATAAGCTAAGACACTGAAACATCCACAGTTGATTATCCCAAGACTATTATCTTTTTTAGCTACAAAGATTAACAATCCCAATAACCACTGGCACCGCCTGCTGTATCGGGCCACTCACTGATTTTGTTTACTGTATGGTGGAATTTATGGAAATCAGAAGGTCATTCCTCAGAATAATGATGTTTCATACATTATTCACTATTCCCAAATGTCAAGGGCAAAAATACATTTGGTTATGTATGCTTCTGTGCATCACTTATACAACCTCATTCATTTTTGGAGAAAATTAATGTAAAAATCAATGAATATCAATATCCTGGTTCTCCTGGTTCTCACAATTCTTTCAGTTTTCTTGGTTTCCACTGTTTTATGTAAAGTAAAACATTCCCAATATATTAACAATCTTAGGAAGTCTTTCAATCATCTGAAGATCTAAAATAGTGCTTGATAACAGACACCACAGGCTGGTAGATGAATGATTAGAAAATTGTATACAGTACATAAAAATTGTTACACTATTGTATTTGTGAATCTAAAGTTGCAATAACTTTTCTTCTTTATTTCTCACCATCTCCTGAGATTGAGGAACAGACTAGATTGTTCACTCAGCAAGAACAAGGAATAATGCTTCATGGGTCTTCCTAGCATGTAGAACACACAAAACATACTAAACATAACTCAGACTGGAGATTGCATTACACAACTTCACAGGTCTCACTTTGAGGTAGAGGATGGGATGTTTGTTTGGGTGGGCACACAGCATGGCACGCAGATATTCACTACATGCTGATAACACAAACTTGTGAGCGGGATAGAGGCTCCCACCACAGGCAATAGTCACATCTGAATATGTTTCCTGAAAAGACAAACATATCAATAAATTTCCTGACTGAATAAATAAATATATAAATATATATCCCTTAAAAGTCTGACGTCGTCCCAGAGCTCCCAACGTAGTAGGGGTCTGATGGCGTCAATCTAGCGCTTCATTTTTTAAATTTTCATACGTGGGTAGCGTGACTATTATTGCGGCAATAGCTCATCCCTGCTCACCCATACTTCTCCTTGACCGCATATTAAGCAAATAATCAGTATAACAGTTGTCACCATGGAGGAAGGTTGCATGTCTACCTCTTGGGATTACTCACTTAGAACTCCAGCTCCCAAGCCCTGCCACTCCAAACCACAGAGTGGTGAATGTACTGTATACAGTGTAATAATAAGGAACCATGTGAAGGTGTTGTGAAGTTGTAAGAACATGGAGTGAGTTGGTAGTGCACCACCGTTCACTCCCAGATGCACGATATCTGCTAGAGGGGTGCTGAGGCGCGATGTCTCGCCGATTTCTCAGACTTGTCAACAACCATAGGTGGTAAGCACAGTAATGATTATGTTATCTCCTATTGGCTAACATGTATGTCTAACATTTCATAAGACAAGAACATTCATTTTATGATTTTAATTTTTTAGCCAACTATTCAGTTTCTGGAGGGAGATTTCCCAAGATTCGTCAGACCTTTAAGGGATATACTGTACTGTATGTGTGTGAGTGCGAGTGTGGCAACATGGTCCTCCTTACCCATACAACTTGCAGTACGCTGGAGAAATAACTCAAATTCCCTTACAAAATACTTGATATAATATGAGGTACATTTTGTCACCCTCTTTTTCCCATACCGTATGCAGCCTAGTGGTGTTAGTGTGACACATGGAGACCCAATCATAAGGTAGGTCATGGTGAACAAGACTATGAGCTGCATCTTCAGAGTACTGTACTGTATTTAGTCTGTTAGCTTTCCTACAATTGGCCGAGAGGTGTGAGGTGTTACTACCAGCCCTTTGCTGACCAAGACCAGTGTACTATGTGAAGTACTTCCCTTATCCTTGAAAGGCTCTGTGGACTCATCATGGCTACAGGTGCTATACCATATAAAGTGTAGATCTTAGGAAAGATTTTGTAACAAATATAAGAGATTTCTATATAAGAGAATCCTGTTAAGGCATATGTCATAGATGAGAAGGAAGGAACTGTCTCTCCATGTTTACTGGTCTAAAGCCAAGTCTCTATATTACTGTAAAGATAAAATGTAAAAATTAAGGGGATAAAAAAAATCAGCAGATCAGATCGAGGAAAATACTCAACATAGCTTGTGAGGATCCAGAAAGAACACAAAGCACTGTAACAGTTGTCTGAGGAGCTCAAATACCTCCCATTGCTGTTAGTGGCATCCTGGGTCCCAGTACTACTGTATCAGCTTCTTATGTAACTTGAACTCTCAGTAAAGCCTGGCAAGCTTCCTCAAACCTCATTAGTTAAGTTGCATTTACAAGGTTATGAAAAGTTGGACAACAACAAAAGCTCCAGGGGTGTTGAAATATACAGGTGATAAACACTATGAACATTATTAATACTATACAATCAAATATGTCTTCCTTTATATCCACCTACAGTATAATGAATTAAGGTGAATTTTATCTTCCAATATTAAGACATGTGTAATGTTTGCACTGTAATGAACTCATTGTTGAACTTTCCAATATCTTGTTCTCTTTTTAACCCTGGAAAAATCTAGGTCACATAAATCTTGGGTCGGACATATTATTATTTTCATTGGTCATATTATCCACTACAGTATAGAAACATTAAAATTTCAACCACTACAATTTGGTCTGTATTTTACCTCAGATTTCACCAAATACCAAAAAATTACTATTGTACTCAAACTTTTTTTAGAGAGAGGTAAGTTAAACATAGCTACCTCATTACGCAGGTCTGAGAGTAATGCTGCAAAGGTAGACAAGTGATTGTTCCATCTGAGAGCCAGTAGTTCCTCCTCCATGATGCAATTCACTTGTGGAACTGTTGACCAGCTGGCTTCTCTAATTTCATCTCCCCTGAAAAGTAAACAAAGATTAATTATCTAATGGTGTGTTGTACTAAAGCAGGTGTGTTGTACTAAGGCAGATGTATTGTTCTAAGGCAGGTGTGTTGTACTATGGCAGATGTGTTATACTATGGCAGGTGTGTTGTACTATGACAGGTGTGTTGTACTATGGCAGATGTATTGTTCTAAGGCAGGTGTGTTGTACTATGACAGGTGTGTTGTACTATGGCAGATGTAGAGCCTAGTAAATTATCATAAACAGAAGTTGGTCCAAAAAATTAAAAACTAAACAATCTTGGTGTCAACAGTGAAAGAGGGTCACATAGGCCTGATGATCCATTACTGGCAACAAAGATACAACAACACACTACAGACTAAGCCTATTCTTGGTACATTAGGATGCACTGTGGCTGGCATGCACTCGATTTCCTCTCACTTCGCCAACTGTAATAAATTGGCACCTTGTTTTGCACTTGTGAATTTTGTTTCCCTTAAATGACAATAACTTTCATAATTTTCAATTTTTTTAACCAATTTCCTTTATCTTCTAAGTCTTGTCCACTTCCATGGTCAACTTAAGTTTCCTTCGTAAGAATATAGAAGACATAATTTTCAAGCCTTACGTAAAGATTCACAGCAAAAACTCCAGTAATATAGAATCTTTACACTACAACTTCACCAAGACTCTTCAGTTAACTTTGTGTGACCAGACTACAGTTGAGAGGCAGATAATGATTCAGTGTCTTGCATTGGTGACTGTTAAGTTTATTAACAAATCAATCCTAGCCTAACCTAAAGTAACCTTAAGATTTTTGGTTGACTTTAAGTTAATTTATGGTTGATTATTTCATTTGTATGAATATCTAAAACATTATTTTCACAATGCTAGTAAGTTTTTCCTTGATCCCAATGAAATTTTACAAAAGTCTGTCTTTAACAATGGCTTGTGTTTTATGGGATTTTCACTAAAATATTTGTGTCAGTGTATATACAGCTACTCCTTGACTTACAACATACTCGACCTACGACCTGCCTCAGTCGGTACAACCACCTGCACATACGACCGCTGCAGTCGGTACCAAAAATTTTTCAAATGACGCGCATATTTTCTAGGCCGAAACATTTCCGTCCCGTACGAGAGCGTCGTGTGGGCTGGGTCGCCTCGTGGCTACACCACCCACGCCGTAGAGCGCTTAGTTGGTGTTTGGCTGTCGTTGTTGTCGATAGTGATCGCACTGTGTACTGACAATATTTTCGTATCTAATTCACTTTAGAATGACTAGCAAGCATAGAAATGAGAGTGCTGGTGGTGCTCAGAAGAAAAGGAGACAGTCAATTACTTTTGAGACGAAAATTATGATAATAATGCAGTATGAAAATGGAAAAACAGTAGCAACCATTTCACGCGACCTAGGCTTCTAACACTCGACCATATCTACTATTTTGAAGGACAAGGAACGTATTCATGAGGCAGTGAAAGGATCAGCACCTATAAAGGGAACTATAATAACGAAGAAAAGACAAGGTCCTCTTCATGGGATGGAAAAATTACTTGTGATATGGATGGAAGATCAGATACAAAAGCATGTAGCCTTAAGCCTTCTAACCCTACAAGCTAAGGCAAGAAGCCTTTTCAAAAGCCTGAAGGAGCAAGCAGGAGATGAGTGCGACCAAACCTTCACAGCAAGTCATGGGTGGTTCCAAAGGTTTAAGAACCGCTACAGTTTGCAGAGTGTAAAGGCGAGTGGAGAGGCAGCAAGTGCTGATGTGGGTGCTGCCGAAGCTTTTAAGGAGGGCCTAGATCGTGTCATCGTGGAGGGAAATTATTTGCCTGAGCAAATACTTAATGTGGATGAAACTGGCTTATTATGGAAGTGCATGTCAGAACGGATATACATCCACAAAGAGGCGAAAACAATGCCGGGATTCAAGGACCGAATCACACTTCTGTTGGGGAGGAATGTAGCTGGTTTCAAGATAAAGCCCTTTATGATATATCATTCAGAGAACCCAAGGGTTTTTAAACATGTCAGCAAGCACACACTGTCAGTGCTTTATCGCAGTAACGAGAAAGCATGGATGACCCTATTATAGCAGATAGCATCAGATCGCATTTAGAGAAAAGCAAATTAATCTATGACTCTCAACATGGGTTTACAAAGGGAAAATCTTGTCTAACAAATCTGCTGACGTTTTTTAGGAAAGTCTTCGAGGTAGTAGATAATGACGAAAATTAAGATGCTATTTACTTAGGCTTTAGCAAAGCATTTGACAGAGTACCGCATCAGAGGCTTCTGAGAAAAATTAAGGCTCATGGTATCGAGGGGAAAGTCTTAAATTGGATAAAATCATGGCCCACCGATAGAACGCAGAGGGTCAGCGTAGATGGTGTTAAATCTGAGTGGAGCCGTGTAACCAGTGGGGTTCCCCAGGGGTCAGTACAAGGCCCACTCTTGTTCATAATCTACATAAACGATCTAGATACTGGGATCAGCAGTGACATAAGCAAGTTTGCGAATGACACCAAAATAGGGCGGCAGATTAATTCAGGGCAGGATGCAAATGCATTACAGGAGGATCTAAATAAACTGCAGGGGTGGTCTGAAAAATGGCAAATGAAATTCAACACCAGCAAGTGCAGGATACTTAATATTGGAAGAACAAACACTGTCAATGTATACAGCCTTAACAACATCAACCTAGAGAAGTCAACTTGTGAGAGAGACCTAGGGGTACTTGTAAGCCCGGACCTACGGCCTAGAAAACAGTGCGTTAATGTTCGAAATAAGGCAAACAGAGTATTGGGTTTTATATCTAGAAGTGTAAGTAATAAGAGTGCAGAGGTCTTATTGCAACTATATCTTGCGCCAGTCAGGCCGCACCTTGATTATGCGGTTCAGTTCTGGTGCCCTTATTATAGAATGGATATCAATTCACTAGAGTCGGTGCAGCGAAGAATGACGAAAATTATTCCGGGACTTAGAAACCTACCATAGCATGATAGTTTAAAGAAACTAAACTTGCATTCCCTAGAAAGACAAAGAGTGCAGGGAGATATGATAGAAGTATTTAAGTGGGTGAAAGGAATCAATAAAGGGGATACAGTATACCGGTAGATAAAGTTCTTATAATATCCGAGCAGGATAGGACTCGAAGCAACGGATTTAAGTTGGATAAGTTTAGGTTTAGGAGGGAGATAGGAAGGAACTGGTTCGCAAATAGAGTGGTGGACGAGTGGACCAAGCTTAGCAACTTTGTAGTAAGTGCTGGAAAGCTGGAAAGTTTCAAAAGGAGACTGGATAGATTCATGGATGATAGAGAGTGGTAGTAACTCTCGACAGGAGCTGCCATGCACAGGCCAACCGGCCTATTGCAGACTCCTTATTTTCTTATGTTCTTATGTTCTTATGTTTGAGGATTGGTTCCTGACCTGTTTCAATCCACGAGCCAAGGAGTATTGTCTGCAACAAGGGATTGCATTCAAGATTTTGTTAATTTTGGAGAATGCTCCGGGACACCCACCACACCTGGATGATCTGCACCCTGATGTTAAGGTACTTCAGCAAATTAACAAAACCTGCCATTGAACTATGTCTGATTTTAGTAGGAGCAAATTCCTGTGTGAGATGTACGCATGTTTGGTGATGCTCACTGATTCATTTCTACAAAAATCCGACATGGTTTAGATTACATATTTGTTAATTTACCAAAGAACCAAATAAATGGAGGCATCAGGCTACTTTCTGTTTCCTAATTACTGTATGTTCAAGGCCAGTTATTTAAATGTCCAATACTGGATATGTTAACACAGAAACAGCCAGTATACAGTCAACCCTCGCTTTACGCGGTCCCACATTACGTGTTTCCAAGTTTACGCGGTACACTGCCGAAACCGGAATGCTCACTTTCCGCGGTGCGTGTACCCCTTTACGCGGAGAGCGGCGCGAGCAGGGTGCGCACAAGGTCGCCCAGTCATCAAAACATTACCGAGTTCTTCACCCGCCACCCACCACAGCCGGCCCAAGTCAGTGATAGTGATAATGATAGTGAGAATATGGACTTATATGGACTTTGAGGGGTTTGACAAAGAGGCCCTGCAAGCCTCTGTGGTGGATAGTGATACAATTGATACAAGTGATACAGGTGAGGGCCAATAATCTGCCCTCTGCCTCGGAACCAACCCCCCATCCCCGTGTGCCCAGCCATCTTTTCTACTAATGTAAGTGTTAAAAAACCTAATATTATTGAAATTTCTCTTAATTATTAATTGTGTGTGCATACCATCATAAAATTAATTAGTTATTTTTACTACAACGTAGGTATTGTGTCTGAAAAAGTGGAGTTTGGGGGTCGGTCCGGTCTCTATTTCAATTAATCCCATATGTTATGTTGTTCACTTTACGCGTTTCTGACTTTACGCGGGCCGCCGTGGGTTGAATTAACCGCATAAAGTGAGGGTTCACTGTATCTAAATAATAAATTTACTTGATAAACAGAATCCTCAAAACAGATGGTTTAGCGACGTCTCTCTTGTGTAGTATTACGGTACAGTACAGGGCATCTGTTGTTTATGTTCCCTCAGTAATTCAAAAAGGTCAATGAACTACCTGTGGTCATGGCAGGAAGCATGATATGCACTACTCTGGGGTTTGTTGGGGCTATAATCATAGTTCAGCAGTTTTTCTTAATTTGACTGAGTCACCTGTGCTTAGGCAATGATATATGGGACAAGGCATTGAGAGAAAACACAAACATATACGGAAAGTGGTCCCTCTAATGTCATAAATATCATTTTAATCTTCTAAAATATAATAAAATTGTATCACTTATCACTCACAAGGTTTACTCTGCCATCTCGTCAGGTATATAATCATTTTATGAAGCTAGGTTGTGGCCTCCTCTTGCCTTCAACACACTTCCAAGACTTAAAACAAACAACCAGTGAACTATGACACTACCAAGATGGTTTAGTTTCCTTCATCACAGCCACGTCAGGCCTTGTTCTACTGACTGTGGGGCTAATGATCAAGTGGAATACAGTCCAACTCGACCCACATCTCATCTCGGATAACCTATTCGGACCAAAAAGTAAAAGTTTACACATCTATTTTTGCATGAATGATAAAAGTACAAAAGTACAATGATAAGAAGCAGCATAGATGTACAAACATTACTGATAAACAGCCACGTGATGTGTGTAGATATTAATAAAATCACAAGAAAATACTTAAAAGTGTACCCTTTAAACTATGCCTGAATGATAAAAGCACAATGACAAAAAGCAGCATAAAAGTACAAACATTACTGATAAAGTCACGAGATCTGAGGTTGACGAGTTCCACAACAATGTACCCACAAAGGGTGACCTGACTTTACCTGGTGACCTGACAACCTTACAAGATATGATGGTTGAGGATGACCTGATCACAAGATCGGAGGTTGACAAGTTCCACAACAATTTAAATAATGAGTTACTTAATGCACAAAGGCAGAACATACCATACAGAAAACTCAGATCAAATAACAATGACCCCAAATGGATAAATAATTATTTAAGGAATATTATTGGCCAAAGGAATGCTATAGGTTGGAGAATAAATTGTGATGAAGTTTACCTCCGAGATTATTATAAGGTATTGGCTAGTAGGGTTAAGTCAGAGATAAGAAAAGCAAAGAGGAATAATGAACTGAAGGTAGCAAGGGAGGAGAAGTCAAACCCCAAGGGATTTTTTCAAATGTATCAAACTAAAACACAAGATAAGACCAATACCGGCGAACCAACTGATAACGACGGAGAAATAAGCAATAATCTGAACAGATATTTTTCAACAGTTTTCACCACTAAAAATTTAAACATAATGCCTGAGGCACCGATTATATACAGAGATAGTGAAGAAACTAGAGTAAGTGAGATAGTAGTGACAAGTAACGATGTTATAAGCAAATAGACAAACTAAAGCCTAATAAGTCACCAGGACCCAATGAGATATTTGCCAGAGTATTAAAGGTATGTAAGGAAGAGCTTAGTATGCACCTTTGTAAATTTGTTTAACATGTCATTAAAAACGGGTGTATCATCAGAATCCTGGAGGATATCGAATGTGATGCCGATTTTCAAGAAAGGAGATAGATCACTATCCTCTAACTACCATCCAATCAGTTTATCATAAATTGTAGGCAAATTGCTGAAAGTAATAATTTCAAACTATTCGAAATCACCTGAAGAAGCACAAGTTACGAACGTGAATTGTTCACTGATCAAGTTCTACTAACATAAACTCATAAAATTCGTCCTTAATACCGACTGAACCCTCGGTATTCACTCATTCACACTCTTCATATTTCAAAGAACCAAAAGAGACATAAAACAAATTTCAAACACATTCCTGAACCTCTAGTCAGCTACTTGTTTGAAGTGTGCAAGGTGGGCCGAGTTAGTAATGTGTGGGCTCACTTGGTTATTTAATGTCGGCCGAGTTGGCTAACTGGGTGGGCCGAGTTGGCTAACTGGGTGGGCCGAGTTGGAGGTACACCGATCAAGTATTACTTAGGAAATTTTCAAGACACCCAGTCGTAAGAATCCCACACTAACATTGTTTTATACTCCCCACACACAAAATAAACAGAATAGTGTCATATTTATCAGAAAAAAACAAAACAACATTCAAAATAAGCATTCGCCTTTAAGTAAAATCCTCCACCCCCGCCCTATCTTGACTCATCAATATTACTCTTAATTCATTTTTCATGGATTTAAATTCATCTATATCTTCAAAATATTAGCTGGTAATTCCTCCAGAGTATACAAATTAACGTTAATACTCAAAATACATAAAATCTGGTCAGTAAAAATAAGCCAAGACAGCATCCCGCGTCACCCAGCCAAGTCAAGCCGTGCTTTACTCTGAGTCTCCTTCAATATTGTACTCTCTCTAACACTACTATATAAAAATATGATTTAAGTTGTAGTTTGTCATCATGAAAAGCTCACTTAATGCTCAGCAGGAGAGAAGATTGATCATGTTGAGCTGGATGAGAGAGACCAGAATGAGCACATGCACGGAAGTAACATGTAAACACAGCTGACACCGTGTCCCGATCACTACATCTGATTTCAACATATTAAATTCAATCACATCTATATAAATATGATCTGTTTCATAACTTTTTTTTTTACTATCCGTGTAAACTTATGTATTAGTTTTAGTATTTTGTAAATTCATAAATTAGTCATAAGTATTTTTATTGATCCTCATTTGTAAGGTCATCATACGAACACATTCTATAGGGAATACCTTTAATCCACACAGTAAATCATCTGTTGTTGAGTTCATTTAATAGTTTGTAAATAAATAACCCGTGTCTTTTTCCTTATTTATATATTAAACATCGCGGCTTTGTGTGTCAATTTCAGGTAGATGATAATGTATAAGTGATAAATTCTGTTCCAGTACTGTAGTATGTATTTATATCTGAAATATCACTTGTTCAATCTTAGACACTATCCACAGTAAATAAACTCAGCAAGTAGATGAACGGCCGCGTATTGGAACTATCATTGCATATGACTCCCTGTAAATAAAGTGATACAGGGTCTTAGCTAAATAAAATGTTATGTAAAAGTGCCGGTGTTAAATTGTCAATAACCTAAGGTGACCTGCCTCCTTGCAGTTCATTGGCTCATATATAACGTTCGATTAATATTGATACTGTATATCGCATATTGATAAATACATAAATGTTAAGGAAAGCCAGTTCTGGTTCACTTTGGTGGTGCATTTAATGTATGTAAAGATATGATTGCTTGAAAACAATAACTCCTTTAACGTTCATCTTAAACGAAACCTTTGCGCGAATATGTGGTGTTTACAGTTCATTTTACTCTTTATAAAATAGTCATTTCTATCTGTTGCTTTATATGTTTGGTAACATTTACTTTTTACCTTGATATTCCCTTCACCACTGATCGGCTCGTTAGCCGCTTGGGCGATCGGTCACGTCTCTTACACACTGTTGGCAAGTACTGGACATGCACCGGCTCCTGAATGTACCTGAACCTGCTTCAGTGTTGGTCAAGTCCGGTCTTGAAATAGCTCACACTCGGCGCCGTCACAACACTTTTGTGGTAGATTGTTCCAAGAGTTCACAACTCTCACTCCAAAAAAGTTTGCCCTCACAGTTTTCTGGACTTGCGGCTTCTTCAATCTTGAGCTGTGACCCCTTGTGGGGCGAGCGTCCGCCAGCTCCAAGTAAGGACACTTAACTGAGTAGTGTCCCTTGAGACGTTTATACACCTCAATTAGGTCGCCCCTTGCCCGTCTGTAGTATAAGCTAGGCAAGTTCAGGCGCTCCAATCTCTCAAGGTAGTTGAGGTGCCGAGGTGCAGGCACCAGTCTGGTGGCCCTCCTTTGAACATTTTCAACCAACTGACAGTCCCTAGCATATCTCGGGGACCAGACGGGATGCCAGTACTCCAGATGGGGAAGCACTTCACTCTTGAAGATCGTTACGAGGGACGGACCGTCTAGATATCTGAACGACCTTCTTATAAGACCCAATAATTTATTTGCCTGATTTACCTTCTTCTCGCAATGGCCCGAGTACTTCAGCTCATTGTCAACATACACACCTACGTCCTTTTCACATTCAGTCTCAAATAGTGCAGTTTCTTCATCCCGTTGGGACATATGATACGCCTCCTTACCGTTGGTACGCCCCAGGTGCATCCTCTTACACTTCGTGACATTGAATCTCAGCAGCCATTTCTTCGACCATTCTTGAAGCTCACAGAAATCCTTGTGCAGCTCTTTACAGTCCGCTTGGTTCTTGATTTCCCGAAATAACTTGCCGTCATCGTCAAAAGCTTGTATGGAGGAGTGTACAGCATCAGGCATGTCATTTATGAAACAAACAAACAACAGTGAAAATAAGAAGTAATGGAGAATGTGTTTCAGGAAGCGTAAATATTTTTGTGACCCCGACGAAAAATATTATTTATTTCAAACTTTTTTCACTCATATTTTAAAAGTTAATGTTGTCAGGCAGTTATACCTTGACAGACATTAAATCCAGCATTAAAGTTAGCCAGATTTGGGTACCTTAACGGTTTTATATAAATTTATTTGTGATATATCGATATCAATCGAATATTATAAATGAGTCAATGAGCTGCAAGGGGGGGGGGGGCGTGTACGGTTGTCCCGCCTCTAAAAGAAACACTTAGTGCGTCGCCTCCCTTCAGAGGTTTAAAGCAGTAAAGAACTCTGTATTTTAGTGCAAATATAGTTATTTCTAATAATCAGGTGTCTATAAATGGAAGTAGAACTTGAAGTTGCACCAGTAATACCAGTAATCAAGTTAGTGATGGGCGAGCAAGTGTGTGTGCCGTGTATGTGAAGCACGCTGTTAAAAAAGAAATATCACTCACTTCAAAAGGAGAAAAATAAATATAAAAATATATGGGCGCAACGTTGCCGTAGAGCTGATTTAATTAATGTGAAGAATGCAGTGATATGTAAGCAGGATTTTAGTGAAACGATTAGAAATATAGGAAATCTAAAACATGAGTTATTGGGTTGTGATCCCGCCATAAATTACCATCTGACACTGATGCTGAAACACGCACTGGTGAAAGGAATTTTCTCAACACTAAAGGTTGGTATGATTTAATATTGTATTAGATAATTTAAGTTTTATAAACTTTAAGTTTGGCTGCAACCTTGGTTAAAAGTTTACAAGTACGCCTGAACATATTCGTTTTTTATCAAATAGGTATTCGAATTTTTTGTTTGGGCAGAAACATGAAAGTAATTTTCTTTATCATAACCAAACCTAACATAACCAATACCTTGTCATTACTTCCTAGCCTAGCATATCCAAACCACTAGATTGCCAGCAGTTAATTTATTGTAATGACTGTAGTATGTCTAATACAAAAAAAAATGCATAATGGATTTTAAAATTCATAAATTAAGTGAATTTTATGCTCCCATGCACTTAGCTTCTGCTGAGTCACATATCCGGTGCGTCCACTTGTTGAGTTTAATTACTACCTGCCACTACAGTAGTTTATTTTACGTAAAGAAACACATCTCGGTGTATTTTAGATACGAGAAAACTATTTTTTTTTGTCTTTCCCAGGTGAACGTAACACAGTACACTCACATCAGAGGATTTTATCACATATCAATCGTGTACAGTGAAGGTTCAGAGTGTAGGTAGTGTCCAGGGTGTGGTGTTGGTATCACTGGTTTATAGTTCGTGAGGTTGTCTGCCCTATAGCATTATCATAATTATCTTATCTTCGCCGCCACACTCACCTGGGGAGCTGGCTGTCTGAGTGAGGTGCATATTATTATACTATTAACCCTTCTTTTCTATTCTCTCCGTAATGTGTTGCTCCATTTTGTTTTCCACTGACCGCAGAAGGTTATAATCAAAAGGTCAACAAGGAAGTCCTGCAGGAACACTACCACCCACTCACACGTGTTGGGGAGGTGATGAGGCGGCTGATAGACTATCTCCCTCATCTAGGTGGTGGACGTGTTATAGCTAATGAAAACAATGGGTGGAGGGGAGGCAGAGCTGGGTACTCTCTCCCTCTCCTGGGTACACCAATGGCTGTTCCACTCTAGTGATCCTTCCTACTACATTAAACATCTTCCTTCCAGTATATCCTCCTCACCTGTCACCCGTAGTCCCTCACAGTGTGTCAGCACCACTAACAGCCTCAGGCAAGTCACTTTCTTCACCCTAACTCCCACCTCCACGTTGAACACCCGCACCGTTGGACACTTTTATTCTCACTCTTCACATGTCCTCCATTCTCTTATTCTTTTCTTGCCCTTTCAATTATCACTTGACCTTCTCCCTGCGGCCTCTCAGTATGGATCATGGTGAGACAATACTACATCTCACTGGATATTGTACAGGTGCGGTATAAAAAAATCTTACCCGGGCCGGTTGAGTCGCCTTATGTGTTGACCTTCAAGAGACGACTGGACAAACAATGATAAGACCAATAAAACCCTGCGCGTAATTTTGTCTCCTAATTGGTGTTAATTGTTAGGATAAGAAATATAAGAGGAATATGGAGTAAAACACAACTGCTAAGCAAGTGAACTATTTATTTATTCAACATTTCACCAATTATGAGGTTATTAGTCATTCGGGCGGGCAGTCTCCTCTTTGTAACCTTGTTTTCACCTTCATTGTCCAGTGTTAGCACAGGAGGAACTTTAGCACCCGGAGAAACCTGCCATGTTTGGTTGGGTTACAGTGGATACCCCAAGGACTGAACCCTGGATATAACAGTGAGAGATACGTTCGTTACCTCTGTCTCACTAATAAATGACTGTATAACTAACATGACTGCGGTTACTCAATTCAATGTGATGAGTTTCGTGGACGGAAATGTTTATTTTAAGACTGCACCTTCCCGTGTTGTAGAAACTATCAAGGGTCACTATAAGATCTCTCTCTCTCTCTCTCTCTCTCTCTCTCTCTCTCTCTCTCTCTCTCTCTCTCTCTCTCTCTCTCTCACTTAGCCGGAACACAAAAGGCATGAGAGATAAAGAAAAGGGAAAATTAACGTGAATAAAGAAGGGGAAGGACACATATAATCACAAGACAAAGGCAAAATCAGAGAGAGAGAGAAAGAGAGAGGATAGTGATCGAAAAAAAATCTAAAGAAAGAAAACTGAAATAGTGACGGGGTAACTATGCTAAAGATGAGGAGACGCAGAGAGAAGATGAAAATACAAGAAAAAGAAACGAAATATAAAGAAAATAGTTATGAGATTGTAATAAAAATGTCATAGAGAGAAAATATAATCAGATTAGTCAATGTTTATTAGGTTATCTTTGATTAGCTGTTGATTTGTTTAATAAAATTCTATCCGTATACATACTGTGTCTTTCTCTGGCCCCCGTCCTCACACACACACACACACACACACACACACACGTTCCCCTTCTTTAATTCACTTCACAAGGTTAAACAGATCAAACGATAAAAAAAAACATTAAATATGGCAGAGTTGTAGTGTAAACCATTGTATTTTATCATTTAAGTGAAGCACTGAAGTTATTTATGACTTATTGGGATATTATTGTGAATAGATAACATTAGAGAGAGAGAGAGAGAGAGAGAGAGAGAGAGAGAGAGAGAGAGAGAGAGAGAGAGAGAGATTTTTGTTGAATTAAAAAAACGAAAACTGATATGATGTTCAACTCTAATTTGTTCAGCCTTTTCCTGCCCATACTCTGTACCTCCCCCAATGACCAGTACCTCCCCCACACGACCTGTACCTCCCCTTAATGACCTGTACCTCCCCACACGACCAGTACCTCCCCACACGACCAGTACCTCCCCCACACGACCTGTACTCTGACCTCCCCACACGACCCTCCTCCACACGACCTGTGTACCTCCCCACACGACCTGTACCTCCACACGACCCCCACACGTACCTCCCCACACACCAGTACCTCCCCACGACCCCCCACGACCTGTACCTCCCCACACGACCTGTTCTCCCACGACCTGTACCTCCCCCACACGACCAGTACCTCCCCACACGACCAGTACCCCCACACGACCTGTACCTCCCCACACGACCAGTACCTCCACACGACCAGTGCACCTCCCCACACGACCTGTACCTCCCACACGACCTGTACCTCCCCCACACGACCAACCTCCCACACGACCTGTACCTCCCCACACGACCTGTATTTCCCCCACACGACCTGTACCTCCCCCACACGACCAGTACCTCCCACGACCAGTACCTCCCACACGACCTGTAGTCTCCCCCACACGACCTGTACCTCCCCCACACGACCTGTACCTCCCCCACACAGATGAAGGTCGTGTTACTCTTGCTTGTCTCTCAAATGATGATGAGTGACCGTGTGTTGATCCCTCAATTAGAGGTGAATGTCCGGCAGGTAGCGTGGGTCACTCTGGCCTTATTACTGCAACATGTAAGCGTATGGCGACCCCCTACTGTTGTGAGGGAGGTGTTGGCAGGTGTTAAGGAGATGTTGGCTGGTGATACAGAGGTGTTGTCAGGTGTTAACGAGGTATTGCCAGGTGTTAAGGAGGTGTTGGCATGTGTGTTTTATTTCCATTTTAGCCATAAATTATCCTTAAAATTTGAGGGATGTTATTTTTTTTACTTATATAATACAGTTAATAACAAGGGTGATTAAGAACTAAATTTGGGCTGTGTTTGTGAGGAGGTGACCAATTAACGACCTCCTATATATGGACCAATCAACGGCTTCCCCTACGGACCAATCAACGGCTTCCTTTATGGACCAGTCGGTGCTGCCCTCTGTAGTCATTCCTTGTAGGCAGAACCCATCAGCTGACCGCCATGTAACGATACTCCACCTTAGTGTTGTTGTCCAGTGTGTGTGTGTGTGTGTGTGTGTGTGTGTGTGTGTGTTTGTTTGTTTCAGACAATTTTTGGAGGTTCAGCAGCCCACAGGAGCTCCCCGCCCCTCTCCTTCCCCACACACCTCCCCACCTCCTTTCCCCTCCTTAAGTTGACCTTCACAGCTCCTAGTGGTCGTAACGGTGACCAAGACGTCAGATACGGAGGGGTTTTGCTCTCTGTCACACACACACACACACACACACACACACACACACACACACACACACACACACACACACACACACACACACACTGAAATCACCCAATGTATTGCTGTTATCACCATCATCATCAGTGACCGCAAGGAAAGGATTTATAGCGAGGTGGGCCACACTAATTTACAGAATCGAACCCGGAACCGGTCCTGAGTCGAACCCCAAAAATAACCGAACCCCAAATCTAACACTGAATGGAACCCGGAACTGGACGTTTGGATGGGTGTAAGTTAGGTCAGGTTAAGTTAAGTTTGGTTAGGTTACGTTATTTGTTTACATCTCTCTCTCTCTCTACCTTCGTTTATTTTGTATTTATCGCTGTGTCTCTTTCCGCCTCTTTGTTCATGTGTCTCTCTATCTCCTTCTCTTAACTATCTATTCTTCTCTCAGTTTCAATTCTTGTTTCAGTCAGTCCTATGTTTTCTTTTCTCTCTCATTCTTTTGTCACTAGTCTTTTTTTTTCTCTTCTCCTCTTGTTTATCCTCCTTCTCGTTTACACATCCAGTCAGCTAGTGGATGTAAACATTGTCTGTGTGCATAATCAGGTGTTATATGTAAACACGTGTGTGTGTGTGTGTGTGTGTGTGTGTGTGTGTGTGTGTGTTCCACGTCTACACGACTGAGAAACAATACACCTCTTTAACAGACAATGGGGCAGACAGGCCAATAGACAGACAAACAGACAGATATTCAGCATGCGGCTCCACAGAAGACAACTGTACAGACATATATCATGAAATAAATGGTTCTGGGAGCTAAAAACAGACTCATAGACAACAGACAGACAGGGTGGTGGACCTGAATGCAACAGACGCCCTCTAGAACCTTTCCCCTCCTCCCCTTTGGTCGCCGCCTGATCATTCCTGCAACAATACCGCCCTCCCCCCTCGACCCCCCCCCTCCCCCCACCCTGCAGGGGGCCATTGCAGCGTTGATGTGTGATGGCAGTATTGTGTTGTCTTCACCCGCCATTGAGTCCACCAATAAAAACGCGGGAAAGAGGTGCCATCAGCTGATTCTCCACGGGACGTGCGACACCATGTAAACATTCTGGCTCGTCGGGGCAAAAGAAATGGCCATTGTTAAAAATACACAGTGAACAGGACCATGGGATCATTTAGCTCTGCCTTTTTTCATACCATACCTTTCTTAAATATTAAAACTCCGAACTAAATCTATCCTAGGATCGTTATGTTAGGTTGGGATCAGTTCACTCGAATAGAATAAAAAAATATGGGTTCGTGGTCTTGCTCGTGGTATCTTCCTAGCAATGGTCATCTCGTTGGCGTCGGATCCAACATTTATCGCGACTTTTGAAAAACTTTCCAAGATTTTCAGAGATTTTGCCTCATAAAGTGATTGCGAATTTCCTCGTAAAAATAATATTTTCTCCCACTAATCAACACTCGTGAGATACAATATTTTCTCCTGGTAAATCATGACTGAGATAGACACAACACTTATTTACCGCTATATTTCTGCTCCCCCTCCTGGGGTGTGCGCCAAAAGAGAAGTTATTTATTTCCTGATTAAACTGTGTGCGTGTGTGTCAGTGTTGCCAAGACGGAGGGCAGAGAAGGTTTTCTTCAGGGTAAGACCACCAATCTGGTAACAATAGTAGGTGTCCGAGGTTCCCAACTTTAGAGAATTACTTAAGAGTTAACTGAGAGATGTAAGGCACTTTAGAGCATGATTTACAGTCATGTTTACAAAGGTTCGCGTGTTAAATTTATCTCCGAGCTGGAAATACAAACACATATCTGACTCACGTAAGAAAACAATACAAAACATCGAAAATGACACCAAAATTACACTGAGACTCTACTTGAAGTAGTTAAGTTCTGTAAATTAACATACAGATAGTTGAGATTCTGGAGCCATAGTACTGATGACGTCAACCCTATGGTACTGATGACGTCACTGTCCCAGGGTACTGATGACGTCATCTTAGGTACAGTCAGTCACAATTCTTGAGTGTAGAGATACGTCACACCTCCTCCTCAGCTGTAACGATACCTGTGGGCGCCTCAAGGTCCTCCTCCATCACACGTGTCAAGTGTAACAACAATAACAAGAAATATAAAAAGATATTTCCATCGTGTGATTATTAGTTATCAAAGAATAGAGACATGGCGATATACAAAATTACAATGATAAAAGTTCTAACAAGTAATTTCACCGGTTTAATTTTAATGTTTATTCCAAAGTACACTAAACGGATCTCTTAACCTACGTCAGTTTACCCCACAAAGGCTCATTAGTAAGATCGGTAGTGTTAACGAGGCGCTGTACAGTATATCACCTGTGTGGTCTAACAAACATCAACACTCACACCTGAGTCTCTTGAGACCAACACAACGATTGAATCGAGAACACAGGTGGTCAGTGTTGTGTTGGCGTCTTGTACATAACTACAGTAGCTCTATATGACTTGATGTAATTATACTGATGATGTCCAAACTGCCGAGCCTAGAGTCAGCTACTGACCTAACGTACCCATACCTCACATACTGCACCTGTTTGTCTGAACTCAGAAAAATTACCGCATTAATCCCTGACACAACCCAACTCTGCTTTCCCCTAACAGAAGCTTCATCCAATGGACTCCCATACACGACACAACACGAGCTAACACGACGCGACGCGTCCAAACTCCTGGTGAGGGTCGGTGTGGGTCCTGTTGCCTCGCCCACAATTCTCAGTAATTATATTTAAGAGAGCAACTTTTTCTAGGCCTTCTGCTATTCATCCTTATTGAATCAGGGCGCCCCTTAAGCCTGCTGGGGGAGACCCTGGTCGACCTTCTGGGACAGACGTCCTGTTTTGAACACACGAGGACATAGAATGGTGTATATATATATATATATATATATATATATATATATATATATATATATATATATATATATATATATATATATATATATATATATATAAAGAGAGAGAGAGAGAGAGAGAGAGAGAGAGAGAGAGAGAGACAGCATTATAACTTTTGTGGTGTTTACATGTGGTGAGTGGGAGGACGGGTGTATTAGTCTGTATTTGTAAGTGCTTGTGTGTACGAGAGGGTGTTAATGTGCGTGTGTGTCCAGTTACACGTGTGTACATAAGTGCTTGGCAGTAATGTGTGTGTGTGTGTTGTGTAGGAGGGAATACATCTTCATGACTGTATATACAAGTACTGTACAGTATATGAGCGTGTTTGAGCGTAAGGGTACATAAGCCTGAGGCACACGTGTGGGAGGCGTAACAGAAGAGAAGACGAACTGAGGGAGAGAGGAAATGAGAAAGGGGGTGAACAAAGGAAGGGGAAGACAGAAGGAGGGAAAGAAGAGAGGGAAGGAGAGAGGGAGGGAGGGAGGGCCAAGAGAGAGTAAACACGGTAATTGCTCCATCATCCATCACTCTCACCAAATTGAAAACTGCCTCATCACCTCCTCTCAGCCGCCCGTGTGTAATGACCTGACCACCCAATTATCTCCCCCTCATCGTGTAACACCCTCCCTTCCTCTCCCATCACCATCCCCTCCCCTATCCCTTCCCCCATCAGTAACCTCCCCTCACCCATCAGTAACTTCCTCTCCCATCACCATCCCCTCCCCTATCCCTTCCCCCATCAGTAACCTCCCCTCACCCATCAGTAACTTCCCCTCACCTGCCCATACAGTACTTCTCTCATCTCTCTCACCTCTGCCCCTAATATATTACCCCTTGTACGCTACCTCCTTACCCCTATCCCCCTTCTGCCCTCCCCCCCTCCCATCCCCCCTTCTCTTACCCCTACCTCCATCTTCCTTCACCTCTTACCTCCCACCCCTCCCCCATCCTTCACCTCTTACCCCTCCCCTCCCCATCCCCTCTCCTCTTACCCTCCCCTCTCCCCATCCCCCTCACCTCTTACCCCCCCTCCCAGCCTCACCTCTTACCCCTCCCTCCCTATCCTTTCTTTTCCCCCACTTATTGCCTCATTGCTCATATTCCTCCCTTATCCTCACCAATATCATCTTCGTCCGTCGGTATCGCACAAAATCGTTCCATACAAGGCATTCAGAACGTCATACCAACGCCAGAAAAGCGCTCCAACGCTACAACACCACAACAGTGATATAAAAACGACGCAGCAACACTACAACCCCTGTATATGTCGGTCACACTCTACCACAGTCACCACCAATCACCATGAACACCACAGTCACCACCACAGTCACCACCGGTCACCATGAACACCACAGTCACCACCACAGTCACCACCAGTCACCATGAACACCACAGTCACCACCACAATCACCACCGGTCACCATGAACACCACAGTCACCACCACAGTCACCATCACTGAACTGTAAACAACGTAAACTGTGTAAATCACTTGTAAACAAAGCGCGACTGACTGTAAACAAAACAACCCGGATGTAAAGAGAAACAACCTTGACTTAAGAGTAATTGATCGTTGTTTGTAAGTCCATAATGATAACACAACCCGGAGTTAATATCCCTTTTAATGGAGGTTGGTTGCGTTCATCTCTTATGGGATCAAAACATTCATGTGAACGATCGTGTAAACATGAGAGAGAGAGAGATTAATGATTCTTCGCTGGTTATTATCTCTCCTTTGTCTCTCTATCTCTCTCGCTTCTCTGTCATTTCTACTCTTTTACTATCTATCTATCTCTCTCTCTCTCTCTCTCTCTCTCTTGTACCCCTCCTTTCTCCCCCCTTCCCTCCCACGCTCTATGTCCATCATTCTCTCATTCTTTCCTTATATCTCTCTCTCTATACTCTCTCTCTCTCTCTCTCTCTCTCTCTCTCTCTCTCTCTCTCTCTCCTCTACACTCTGACACACAACAGCGTCTCACCTGGGTTTAATGATAACAAAATACCTGTGGACTAATTAATATGGGCCAGGTAATAAACAAAGGTTCCTACGATAAATGTTTCTCGTGTCTAATGATGTAAGAATCTACCTTACTTGTTGACTTAAGGTAAAACACAGAAAATTATTGATAAAATATACAGGGAAATTTATACTGCGACTCTACCTCATCTTTGGGTGGTGGTAGAAGGAGTAGTAGTAGTAGTAGTAGTAGTAGTAGTAGTAGTAGTAGTAGTAGTAGTATATAAGCATCGTGTATTAAGATCTTATTTAGGTGTTATTTCGGGTATTTTCTGGTAATAAACCTCTACTTAATCTCTACCTCTCTCCCAGTTAATTGTTTTAGCCTGGCCCACATAATTAACAACCTGTCCCAGCCTAATTAAACTTAATTAAATTCAACCACGTTAAGTGTAATTACTACATGATAAATACTGTACGCCTGTGTGTGTGTGTGTGTGCATAATAATAATAATAATAATAATAATAATAATTAACGGTTTATTGAAAAAAGTTCTGCAGCCCAAAGGCTGAAAATATACATTGGACATAAATGACTTATTCCATACAATGGTGGTTTAACAAAAGCCTTCATTAGAGAAAGGTGAAGGACCATACAGTGAACATACAGATTAATGTTTACAGTGGAGGTCACGTAGGTCATGTGTGCTCAGGTGTTGAACAGCAGACACGTAGTGTAGTAACTCCCTCTCAGATGGTGTTATGAGGGGCACCACCTGGTGTAGTAATTCCCTCACAGATGGTGTTATGAGGGCTTGACGTGGTGTACTAATTCCCTCACAGGTGGTGTTATGAGGGGCATCACATGGTGTAGTAATTCCCTCACAGATGGTGTTTTATGTGTGTGTGTGTGTGTGTGTGTGTGTGGAGGCTTAATATTAGAGAGAAAAATATCATCTTTCGTCAATAAATGAATTACGTCTATATATAATACACAAAGAGACGGAGTAATGTGGTGAGGAGCGACCAGTGTGTAGCGCCCCCCCTCCCCACACACACACCCCAGGGGAACCACACACACACACACACACACACAAGATACAGACACACACACAGACACAGAGACACAGACACACACACACACACACACACACACACACACACACAAGATACAGACACACACACAAACACATCCTCAGAGTATATGGCATTAATGGTGGATCACGTGATGAGAAAGACAATATTATTATTTTTATTTGTTGATTACACACACACACACACACACATACAGAAGACGAAGACTTAGGTCACTTGGGACACCCACGCCAGAGCTGAGGACCATCTACAACGCCTTTATTCTCCCCAAACTAACGTATGCGTCACCAGCCTGGTCGTCTTCTCTCAACTCCACCCAACAATGTCAGCTGGAGAAGGTACAGAAAAGGGCCTGCAGAATCATGCTCGGTGCAGAATACTCCGGCTACACCAACGCTCTCTCCACCCTGGAAATGCCATCCCTCAGTGACCTCCACCACCAAGCACTGGAAAGGTTTGGCAGGGGACTACTGCACCACCCTCGTCATCGCCACCTCCTGCCACCGGCAGTCCCCCGCCCACCTCGCGCAGTCCGCCATTACAACAAAATTCAGCCCATAAGAGCCCGCACCGATAGATATAAGAACAGCACCATCCCATCTATTGTTAAGATAATAAACAACGCCTGATTTATGTACTGTACAGCCCTGTAAATGTATTCAATGCATATTATATCATTATGTCTAAATTAAATGTAAGTCTGTATATTTTCAGTCACCGGTTGCAACTCTATTAATAAACCGTTTATTATTATTTATTATTATTATTAGACACACACACACACACACACACACTTTTTTATATTCGATAGAGTGAAAATTTCCTCTTTTTACCATTACGAACAATTTGAGTTGGAGAGAGAGAGAGAGAGAGAGAGAGAGAGAGAGAGAGAGAGAGAGAGAGAGAGAGAGAGAGAGAGAGAGAGAGAGAGAGAGAGAGAGAGAGAGAGCATGTGTGTGTGTGTGTAATAATAATAATAAACGGTTTATTAATAGAGTTGCAGCCGGTGGCTGAAAATATACAAACTTACATGTGATTTAGATATAATGATATACGTTGAATACATTTACAGGGCTGTACAGTACATAAATCAGGAGTTGTTTATTATCTTAACAATAGATGGGATGGTGCTGTTCTTATATCTATCGGTGCGGGCTCTTATGGGCTGAATTTTGTTGTAGTGGCGGACTGCGCGAGTTGGGTGGGGGGCTGCCGGTGGCAGGAGGTGGGGATGACGAGGGTGGTGCAGTAGTTCACGGCCAAACCTTTCCAGTGCTTGGTGGTGGAGGTCACTGAGGGATGGCATTTCCAGGGTGGAGAGAGCGTTGGTGTAGCCGGAGTATTCTGCGCCGAGCATGATTCTGCAGGCCCTTTTCTGTACCTTCTCCAGCTGACGTTGTTGGGTGGAGTTGAGAGAAGACGACCAGGCTGGTGA
>NW_024720711.1:1821939-1846939 GCF_018991925.1 Homarus americanus
GCAGGTGAGGGGAGGCAGGTGGTGAGGGGAGGCAGGTGAGGGAGGCAGGTGGGTGAGGGGAGGCAGGTGGTGGTGGTGAGGGAGGCAGGTGTGGTGAGGGGAGGCAGGTGGTGAGGGGAGGCAGGTGGTGAGGGGAGGCAGAGGGGAGGCAGGTGGTGAGGGGAGGCAGGTGGTGAGGGGAGGCAGGGGTGGGTGGAGGGGGAGGTGTGATGAGGGGAGGCAGGTGGTGTAGGTGGTGAGGGGAGGCAGGGGAGGCAGGTGGTGAGGGGAGGCAGGTGGTGAGGGAGGCAGGTGGTGAGGGGAGGCAGGTGAGAGGGAGGCAGGTGGTGTGGTGAGGGGAGGTAGGGGTGGGTGTAGGTGGGGAGGGGAGGCAGGTGGTGAGGGGCAGGTGGTGAGGGGAGGCAGGTGGTGAGGGGAGGCAGGTGAGGGAGGCAGGTGGTGTAGGTGAGGAGGCAGGTGGTGAGGGGTGAGGGGAGGCAGGTGGTGTAGGTGTGTGGAGGAGGCAGGTGGTGGTGTGGAGGGAGGCAGGTGGTGTAGGTGGAGGGGAGGCAGGTGGTAGGTGGTGAGGGAGGCGGTGGTGTGGTGAAGGGGGCAGGTGTGAGGGGAGGCAGGTGGGTGTAGGTGTGGGAGGGGAGGCAGGTGGTGTAGGTGTGGGAGGGGAGGCAGGTGAGGAGGCAGGTGTGAGGGGAGGCAGGTGTAGGTGAGGGAGGCAGGTGTAGGTGGTGGAGGGGAGGCAGGTGGTGGTGTGAAGGGGGCAGGTGGGAGGGAGGCAGGTGGTGTAGGTGAGGGGAGGAGGTGGTGTAGGTGGAGGGGAGGCAGGTGTGAGGGGAGGCAGGGGAGGGGAGGCAGGGTGTGAGGGGAGGTGTGGTGAGGGGAGGCAGGTGAGGGGAGGCAGGTGGTGTAGGGGTGTGAGGGGGAGGCAGGTGGTGGGTGTGGGAGGGGAGGCAGGTGTGAGGGGGAGGCAGGTGGTGTAGGGGTGTGGAGGGGAGAGGTGGTGGTGGAGGGGAGGCAGGTGGTGTAGGTGAGGGGGAGGCAGGTGGTGTAGGTGTGAAGGGGCAGGTGAGGGGAGGCAGGTGGTGTGTATGAGGGGAGGCAGTAGGGTGTGAGGGAGGCAGGTGTGAGGGGAGGCAGGTGGGAGGCAGGTGGTGTAGGTGTGGAGGGAGGCAGGTGTAGGTGTGAGGGGAGGCAGGTGTGAGGGGAGGCAGGTGGTGTAGGTGTGAGGGGAGGGCAGGTGGTGTAGGTGTGAGGAGGCAGGTGGTGTAGGTGGTGTGAGGGAGGCAGGTGGTGAGGGGAGGCAGGTGGTGCAGGTGTGAGAGGGGGAGGTGATGAGGGGAGGCAGGTGGTGAGGGGGAGGCGGTGGTGGTGAGGAGGCAGGTGGTGGGGAGGCAGGTGGGTGTGGGTGGTGAGGGGGCAGGTGGTGTGGGTGGTGAGGGGGTGTGGGGAGGCAGGTGGTGTGGGTGTGGGGGGGTGGTGGGGGGGAGGCAGGTGGTGAGGCAGGTGGTGTAGAGTGGTGAGGGGAGGCAGGTGGTGTGGGGTGGTGAGGAGGCAGGTGATGGGGGAGGCAGGTGGTGAGGGAGGCAGGTGGTGTGGGTGGTGAGGGAGGCAGGTGGTGAGGCAGGTGGTGTGGTGGTGAGGGGGGCAGGTGGTGAGGGGGAGGCGGGTGGTGGGGGGGAGGCAGGTGGGTGAGGTGGGAGGGCAGGTGGTGAGGGGAGTGGTGAGGGGGAGGCCAGGTGATGGGGGGAGGCAGGTGGTGAGGGGGCAGGTGGTGTGGGTGGTGAGGGGGGCCGGGTGGTGGGGGAGGCAGGTGGTGTGGGTGTGAGGGGGCGGAGTGTGGGGAGGCAGGTGTGAGGGAGGAGGCAGGTGGTGTGGGTGGTGTGGAGTGGTGGGGGGAGGCAGGTGGTGTGGAGGTGTGAGGGGGAGGCAGGTGGTGTGGGTGGTGAGGGGGCAGGTGGTGAGGGGGAGGCAGGTGGTGAGGGGAGGCAGGTGGTGACGGGAGGCAGGTGGTGGGTGTGGGGGAGGCGGGTGGTGAGGCAGGTGTGAGGGGGGGCAGGTGGTGTGGGTGGTGAGGGGGCAGGTGGGTGTGGGTGGGGGGGGTGTGAGGGAGGCAGGTGGTGAGGGGGAGCAGGTGGTGAGGGAGGCAGGTGGTGAGGGGAGCAGGTGGTGGGGGAGGCGGTGAGGGAGGCAGGGTGAGTGAGGGGAGGCAGGTGGTGTGGGTGTGAGGCGGGTGGTGAGGGGGAGGCAGGTGGTGTGGGTGTGAGGGAGGCAGGTGGTGAGGGGAGGCAGGTGGTGAGGGGAGGCAGGTGGTGAGGGGGTGGGGGGAGGCAGGTGTGGGGGGGCAGGTGTGAGGGGGAGGGGCCGGGAGATGAGGTGTTGTGTTACCTGTTGAGGAGAGGGATCATTATCTTTATTTATATACAGGATGATGAAAAAAGTTACTGATATTTTTGAGATGACATATAAATATTCAAACATGGGAACTAAGAGGAGATAGACAGAATGGGATCAAATAGATGAGCAAAGATTGGGGAGGGTGAGATGACAAAGTTGGTGTGTTTTACCGTAAAGTATAGTAGGTTAGAGTAGGGATTGAACATGAGAGGCAGGCTGGCGTGAAGGATGGCAGGCAGACGGGTAGGAAGGATGGTAGGCAGATAAACAGACAGGCAGGAACATGTGGTTTAGTGAATTGTTATAGAGTTTAAGTAGATTTTGGCGAAATGGCAGAGTTTAATTTAGGTGTCTTTTTTGGCAGAATATGTAGGTGAGGTGGCAGATTCAGGCGACAGGCAGACTGACAGACAGAAAAGTATTTGGGCAGGAAATAATGATGGTGATTAGCGAGGAGAGGGTGGGGTGGACAGGGTTGGACTAGAGGACTCATTCAGCTCATTACAATACCGATTTTTCATGTCTATTGGTCAGGTAGAGGCAAGGGTGGTGGGAATGGGGAGAAATAGGGAGGAATGGGGTTTATAGATGGGGCTGTAATGTTGGGGGTGAAAATAGGGAGTTACCAGTGGGGTGGGTGGAGGGTGGGTGGGAGGAGGAATACCAGCTTGGACTGGGGAGGTGGTGGTGTTTGGGGAGAAATTGTGGTTTGTAAATGGGTGGAATAGGGGATGGGATGGGGAAGCAATGGTTGATTAAGAGGAGGAGAGTCTGTCGAGGATCTTGTAAACTGAAATTTTCTGGTTCTTTGACAGGGAAAGGCTACCTTGAAGGCTATGGGAGTTGGAGGGAGGGGGGAGGGGGAAGGGGAGGGGGAAGGGAGGATAGAAGGGGGATTTGGGAAGAAGTAGAATATGGGGGAGGAGAGGAGTATGTGGAGGGAGGAGTGGGAGAAAGGAGGAGTGGGGGGAGGAGAAGTTGGAGAAAGAGAAGGAGATGAAGGATATGATGGAAGAGAGAGTAGAAGGATGTGAAGGAGGAAGGATGAAGGAGAAGAGGAAGAGGAGGGAAGAAGAGGGTAAGATGGAGGAAGAGTAGGAGGAGGAGATGAGAACATAAGGATAAAAAACACAAAATAAAACATAAATAAACACAAACAGAAAAAAATGAACACGAAATACAAACATACCTGGAGGTTAATTAGAACACCTTACATAACAACTCATAACTACCTGAGAAATATCTATCATTAATTATTATCATTAATCTCTTTCGTAATGATTAATTAAGTAAACTCTGGCTACTTATTACTTAAACACTGTATATCCCTGGCACTTATAGGGGCAAGTAACTCAACATCTTACGACTTAATTACACGTCGCTATTAATAGTTTCCTGTATTGTTATTGTTGTTAATGATGACGTCATTCTGTGTTTACCTCAATTGGTGTGGTCGCTTAATGGGGGCCACTCGTAGTGTTGCCGCATGGTGAGTCGCGATTATTGAGCAAATCATCGTCCGTGACCAAATTGAATCGATGGATTATTGTGATTGTAGTGGTGGTGGTGATTGTGTAGTGGTGGTGGTGATTGTGTAGTGGTGGTATTGTTAGTGGTGGTGGTGGTGATTGTGGTGGTGGTGGTGATTGTGTGGTGGTGGTGGTGTATTGGAGGTGGTGGTGGTGTATTGGAGGTGTGTGGTGATTGTGTGTGGTGGTGGTGGTGATTGTGTGGTGGTGGTGGTGGTGGTGGTGGTATTAGGTGGTAGTGGTGGTGTGGTAGTAGTGGTGGTGATGGTTGTGATGATGTGGTGGTGGTGTGTGGTGAAAATAGTGGTGATGATTGTAGTGGCATTGGTTACTATTGTTGTTGTTATTGTTCTTGTTGTTCTCATTATTCTATCATCATCATCATCATCATCATCACAAAAATCATCTCAAATGAAAAGCCACACACACACACACACACACACACACACACACACACACTTACACACACACACCACGGTCAAAGTTAATTCCGTCTCATTGACCAATCACCGTCAAGTTTAGCTGCGCCATCCGAGTTAACTTTGCCCCTCGGGCTGGGCCACACTCACACCTGGGGCCACACTCACACCTGGGGCTACTCACACCTGGGGGCACACACACACACACCTTGGTACACACACCTGGGGCCACACTCACACCAGAGCCACACACACCTGGGGCCACACTCACATGGGCCACACTCACACCAGTCACTACACCTGGGACACATGCCACATACACACCTGGCACCACACAAACACCTGGGCCACACTCTGCACACCTGAGGCCACACTCACACACCTGGCCACACACTCACACCCAGGCACACTCACTGGGGGGCCACACACACACACAGTTTCTACCTTAAATTACTCTTCAATTTCTGAGTGGTTGGTGTGAGAACGTATCTAACTGACTCACTTAACCTACGTCATAAACTTAACTTACGAGGAAATATTAGATTCTTAAAGGATCGTCCCAACAACTCTCCCCTTAACCGGAGTCAGAAAAATGTCTCTAATTGGTTCCTTTGAGTTAGGACACAGAGGTGGAGGTATAAAGTTCGTGTGTGACTTGTCTCTTGTGAAGGGACATCTCAGAATACTTTGCTCTACCTTAATTTATAACAAGAAATTGACAGACAAAATGGCGTCGATATTGACCTGTCCGCTATGACTGACTGATTGGTTAATTCACTGACTGACTGACTGACTGACTGACTCAATTGACTGACTGACTGACTGGAAGAAAAATCACCTTGAGTGCTTTAGTCCGCTCACGTCAAAAGATCCTCAGTGCAATCCTGGATGAAGCTCACACACACAGGGGGTGGGGAGGGGTAGGGAGGGGGGGGAGGGGGACGCTAGACTTAGGGTCGTCAACACGGTATATCAGTTAATCTCCTCCCAAGCCTACCACAGTTACCACTCATCCTTCACCTCTCTCTCTCTCTCTCTCTCTCTCTCTCTCTCTCTCTCTCTCTCTCTCTTCTCTCTCTCTCTCTCAAATTATTATACACACGCTCACACACACACACACACACAGAGGGAAAAGCGAAGTGTTATTTGAACATGTAAAGTGTTAGTGATATTTCCTGTGTTAATTAAGGAGAGGTCGACCACTACTGTCAGTCGTGTTGTCTGCCCATAAATTTCAAAATAAAAACAGAAAATTACTGTGTTTAGTTTGTTTTACTGTGTGTGTGTGTGTGTGTGTGTGTGTGTGTGTGTGTGTGTGTGTGTGTGTGTGTGTGTGTGTGTTTGTGTGTGTGTGTGCTTTAACCCTCTGGCTGTTACAGATTACCTCAAGCTAAATATAATCGTGTGGTGGCGGCCAGAATAAAATTATGAAGTGTGGCAATACCTGGTAAAGGGTTAACTGCGCTAGGTTTTAATATGTGTTGTATAAACTCTTATGAGGGAGGTATACTGATGTGTTTTTGTGTATATGTAATAGTGTGTACTCTGTGTGTGTGTGTGTGTGTACGTGTGCGTGAATGTGTATGTTCTACTGTATGTATGAGTGTATATTTGTGGCCATCACCACCACCACTCACCACCACCACTACCATCCTCACTATCACCACCACCACCACCACCACCACTACCACCCTCACCCTCACCACCACCACCTCACCACCACACACCCCCACCACCACCACCACACCCCACCACCACCACCACCACACCACCTCACCACCACCACCACCACCACCCTCACACACCACCCCACCACCACCACCACCACCACCCCCCACCCACCACCACCACCACCACCCCAAACACCCCACCTCACCACCACCACCTCACCACCACCACCACCACCCTACCCACCCTCACAAACACCCTCACCACCACCACCACCACAAACACCCCCACCACCACCACCACCCACCACACACACCACCACTCACCACAAACACCCTCACCACCACCACCACACCACCACCCACCACCACACACACCACCACCACCACCACCACCACCACCACCCACAAACACCCCACAACCACCACCACTACCACCAAACACCCCACCACCACCACCCCACCACCACCCTCACCACCACACCCTCACCACCACCACCACCACCACCACCCCCACCACCACCACCACCACCACCACCACCACCACCACCACCACCACCACCACCACACCACCACCCACCACTATCACCACCACCACCACCACCACCACCACCACCACCCACCACCACCACACCACCACCACCACCACCACCTCCACCCTCACTCAACCACCACCTCACCACCACCACAAACACCCCACCACCACCACACCACCACCACCACCACCACCACCACTACCACCCCAAACACCTCACCACCACCTCACCACCACCACCACCACCACCACACCTCACAAACACCCCACCACCTCACCACCACCACCACCACCACACACCACCACCACCACCACCACCACCCACCACCCACCACCACCACCACCACCACCACCACCACCCCCCACCACCCACCACCACCACCACCACCACCACCACCACCACTCACCACCACCACCACCACACCACTACCACCCCCACCACCACCACCACCACCACCACCACCACCACCACCACCACACCACTCACCACCACCACCACCACCCACCACCACCACCACCCCCACTATCACCACCATCACCACCACCCCCACTATCACCACCACCATCACCACCTTCCCCACTATCACCAAGTATTCGAGCCACGCCTTTTGATCACCTGACGCCTCAGAGAACTCCTACAGGGACGCAGGACACCCGAGACGCGGTGCTGCCCACGTCCAGCCCTCCAGCGGGTAAGACAACACTCACCTGACGGCGACAAACACACAGGAATCTGAGGTATTACCCAGCCTCTTCAGACACCACCAGAAGGAGGCTTTTCCAATTAACCTGGGCAGCTGAGGCATTTAAAAACTGCCTGCACTCTACACCTGAGATGGGGATAGTGGGAGTTGTGGTGGTAGTGGTGGTGGTGGGGGTGACAGTGGTGGTAATGGTGGTAGTGATGTTGGTTGTGATGGGAGTGAGTGGTTGTCTTGGTGGTGATGGTGGTGGTGGTGGTAATGACAGTGGTAGTGGTAATGACAGTGGTAGTGGTAATGATGGTGGTAGTAATAGTGGTGGTGGTAGTGGTGGTGATGACAGTGGTAGAGGTTAGTGGTGATGGTAATGTGAAATAGTGTATGTGTGAGAGAGAGAGAGAGAGAGAGAGAGAGAGAGAGAGAGAGAGAGAGAGAGAGAGAGTAAAACAATAACTATCGCACTAGAGCAAGTCATAGCTGATAAAGAACCCGTAGCCCCACCTATTATACAGGTATATTAAACTTTATAAAGGTGTAATAGTCTCTATAACCACAAGCCTAGCACCCTATATAAGGTACAGTACATAACCGGTTACATTACCTTATAAAGACGACAGGTGTGGTCCCTCTGAGCCAGGTAAAGTAGAACACACCTACTGCTCTCCTCAACGCTGTTATATTACTCCTGGCACCTCCTGATCATTGTCTGGCCAATGGGAGGCCTGTAGGAGACTCAACTACTTAACTGCTCATTAGTGCTTGTTAACTTGGCCAGTGTAATGTTATATGGATATACGTATATAAAGATTCGTTCATATATTCAACACTAATTGTGATTTTTTGGGAATTTTGTAAAAGTTAGTTTTTTCATGTTAAAAATATTTATACTTTTCCATAAATATTTGACTTACTCTTAAAATTGTTGTATTTTTCTGAAACATATTGTGGCGCCAAAACTTTTGTATTGTAATTTTTTCATGAATTCTGTAAAACCTGATATATTTTTCTTATCACTTTTTGAAGAATAATTTTTATATCTGTATATTTTTTTGGTAATTTTAAACAAGAACGATTTTGTGTTCAGAATTTTCCTTGTTTTTTGGTATTTTTTGTGTTTAGTCTTTATCTTTGCTTATTATTATTATTATTATTATTATTATTATTATTATTATTATTATTATTATTATTATTATTATTATTATTATTATTATTATTATTAAATCGTCTAAATGCTTATTATAATTTAAGGCATTTTTTATCAGTTCGTTCAAATATGTTTCGTATTTATCACATTTAAGTCTCAATTGATTCATTCTGGGACGAAACATTACGACACATGAGGATTTAGTGTTCAGTGTTTGGGGTTTTCAATGACTACTGTATGTCTATTTCATAAGTTGGGTTAAATGTATCCTTGATGGCTACAACACAATACAACGTCACTATAACTACACAACATCACAATACATCACAACACTGCAATACATCACACTACATCACAATACCACAATACAACATCACAATAATACAACAACACAACACTACACAGCACCACAAAACCATAACAACAATACAACCACTACATCACAACATCACAACATCACAACATCACAAAACCATAACAACATCATAACAACACCAATTTGTAAATATAGGTCATTTGGGAGGTGCTTACAACACTAGCCTAAATAATGTGTGATAGTAGTAATAGTAGTAATAGTAGTAGTAGCCCTTGTGGTAGTAGTAGTAGTAGTCACCACTGCACTCAACCCATTATCACCCATCACGACTTTCTCTCCTCCCTCAGAAAGATTCACTTGCCGCCATGCTACTCAGTCTTTACGCACACCACTGCTTCTTGGAACACATAGTCGATGATATACACATTTACACAGCCAGTCTGTACACAACCTATCAGAAGCAGGAGCCCGACCTTGGCCTGGCAACAGACTGGAGCGTGTCTGTGCGAGGCGGGGCTGCGTACAGACGCCTGGCTGTATATTATATATGCATTCTTAGTGAACACAATATTTGTTCATATGTTGGCAGAGAGCCATATTAGCTGCCACCGTCCCTTACCCGCCTTCCTGTTTATGGCTTAATATCGTCGCCTGAGTGTGCTTCCTCCTCCTCCTGGGACCCCTAGCTGCTGGGAGTGGCCTCTAGCTGCTGAGAGTGGCTCCTAGCTGCTGAGAATGAACTTTTCACCAGCTGGAGAACGTGGAGCATGACGTACAGTGAATTTCACATAACGTAAACAAAGTAACATTCCTACATGGAGGAAACTAGCATTAATAAATGAATTATTTGGAGAAACCCAAAACTAATCGTCAGCATTATTTTTATTTTTCACCTTTCCTTAATTCTAAATAATATATCTCGTGTTTGTTTTATACATCTTGAATTTATTCTTCTAGGCAGATTTTTATGTTCCAGTTATGAGTAAAATCCAACAGACAAACCATTAAGAATTCAACTATCGTATCTTACACGTAATAGATGGCGGGCTACCTGACTCTCATCTGCTTTACCAACAAAACCCAGTAAATGACCGACATTCCCTTCATTTGCCTGACACATATAGAGTTATTCTGGCCATGTGTTCGTTAGCCTAATGCTCTTGATATTGGACTGAGTCACCCCGAACAACTCAGCCGTGAGATATGACATTTGACAATTCGCCCGGAAATCATCACAGGTTGAGTGGATGGAATATTTATTAGACCTCGTCTGACAGGGTTGGCCCATGGCTGAGTGACTGTAAGATTTGCTCTTTCTCTCTGTCAGTCTGTTGTTCTCTCTCTCTCTCTCTCTCTCTCTCTCTCTCTCTCTCTCTCTCTCTCTCAATCTATCTATCTATCCATTTGCAGTGAACATCCAGTTGTAAATCTTATAGTGCCCGGTCCTTACAGACCCTAACCTAACCTAACCTATCCTAACCTTATCTAACCTAACCTAACCTAACCTAACCTATCCTAACCTAACCTATCCTAACCTACCCTGATCATGACCTAACTTAACCCATTTATTATATTAGGATCACGTTAGGTTTTGTGTCCCATTGACTGTGACTGGTGCCTATTGTTAATGGGGTCTATTAGAACACATCTCCATTAGAGGTATGTTTATTAGAACTGTCGGCCATCAACACTGAACCCCATTAGAATTGGCCATTAGAATTGTGGCCCATTAGAACTATGGCTCATTATAACTGTGGCCCATTAGAACTGTGGTTCATTATAACTGTGGCCCATTAGCACTGGTAGCCCATTATAACTGTGGCCTATTAGCACTGTGGCCCATTAGAACTGGTAGCCCATTATAACTGTGGCCCATTAGAACTGGTAGCCCATTATAACTGTGGCCCATTAGAACTGGTAGCCCATTATAACTGTGGCCCATTAGAACTGGTGGTCCATTTAACCAATCAGAGACTATTCCTCCCTTCTCCTATAGTCATTCCTACATATAACGACACAAAGAAAATATATCTTGTTTATTATGTGCATTAAGATGTCTTATATGACTTACTGGAATTATCTTCGTTATTGAGGAGAGGAGTGAGAGGCGAAGAGAGGGAGAGGGGAAAAGTTAGGTAAGAAGCCGAGAAGAAGGAAGGGAGAATAAAGTATGGGAAGACAGGAGGGGGGGAGAGGAAGAGAAATCACAGGCAGGAGAGAGGGAGTAGAGAAACAAGAGGGGGGAAGAGCGAGGGAAAGAAGAGAGAGGGAGAGAAGATAGGGGTAGAGATAGAGAGAGGAAGAAAGAAGGAGAGAGAGAGGAAGAACGAGAAAGAGAGAGAGAGAAAGAGACACTCGCTGATGCATCAGGAAATAATGAGTGGTGTCGTGCACTATGAGGCGACATCAATATGGAATTCATCGGTTCATTTAGTAAATGGTTGCCATCTATTGGTGCGTCCCAGGCCTGGTGGAGGGAAGGTCTGGTGGGGGGCGGAGGGAGGGCCTAGTGGAGGGAAGGTCTGGTGATGGGAGAGAGGGAGGGAAGGAGGGCCAAGTAGAGGGAGGGGAGGTGTATAGGAGGGAGGGAGGGAATGGCCTGTTGAAGGGAGGGATGGAGGGCATGGTGGTGGGGAATGAAGAGAGAATGAATGAAGGGGTTGGTGAGGAAGGAAGATAGGAAATCAAAGAAGGTATTGAAGAAGGTGTGGAAGGGAAGCGGGAAAGGAAGTACAGAGGGAAGGAAGGGAGGAAACCAGGAAGGAAGGAAAGGGTAAAGAGGAGGAAGGAAAGAGAAGTAGGGAGGGACAGGGTTATGGTAGGGAGGGCAGGATAAAGAGGAGGGAGGGGAGGGGAGGGAGGGGAGGGGAGGGAGGGAGGGGGTAAAGAGTAGGGAGGGAGGGGAGGGAGAGAGGAGGGAGGGGAGGGGAGGGAGGGGAGGGGAGGGAGGGGAGAGAGGGAAGGATGAGGGGAATATTGCTAAGTATAAAATTGATTGTGGGTCGCGGAGAGGGGTCGTGTGAATTTGCCGAGCTGAGTGTGATGGTGGTGAGTGGGATGGTGGTAGTTTATGAATGGGATGGTGGTGAGTGGGATGGTGGTAGTTTATGAATGGGATGGTGGTGAGTGGGATGGTGGTAGTTTATGAATGGGATGGTGGTGAGTGGGATGGTGGTAGCTTGTGAGTGGGATGGCGGTAGTTTGTGAGTAAGATGGTGGTAGCTTGTGAGTGGGATGGCGGTAGTTTTTGAGTAAGATGGTTGTGAGTGGGATGGCGGTAATAAGTGAATGGTAAGTGAAATGGTGTTGAGTGGGTTAGTGGTAAGTAGGATTGTAGTGATTGGGATGGTTGTGAGGGATATGATAATGGGTGGGATGGTAGTGAGTGGGACGTTGGTAAATAGGATGGTGGTGAGTGGGCTGCTTTTAAAACCTCGTATTACTGGACAGAAAGCACCCAATAGGCAGGATCAGGTCGGCTTTGCCCGTGAGGACGCTCTTGCGCTTGGCGAAGTGTCCTCAGGTTGTCAATGGCTGGCGGCGTCAACGTCAGCCGGGGCAACAGGTAATCACGTCAGCTATTGTACTGCTCTATGTGAAGTGTGGGAGAGAGAGAGAGAGAGAGAGAGAGAGAGAGAGAGAGAGATTAAAGGAAGATGGAGGAGAAGAAAGGATAAATAAGGAAAAAAGAAGTAAAAGCAGAAAGAAGAAGAAAAAGAAGAAAAAGAAGAAGAAGAAGAAGAAGACGAATCAAAAGATAAAAATAATAAAATATCTCAAAATATCTCGTCTCCCTTCATCTCCTGTCTCACGGGGTCATGGGCTGAGCGTCTCGCGGGACGGAGGAGAAGGGAGAGAGAGATAGACAGATTAATCCGGATTTCACACGTATGACTTTACTAATTGAAAGTCTGACGAAATTTGGTGGGTCCCTTTTTCACCTAATATGACGTCCTGGGCTGTGGTATTGTCTTGTCTGTCTGTCTGTCTGTCTGTCTGTCTGTGTATCTCTCTCTCTCTCTCTCTCTCTCTCTCTCCCTGACATAGTCAACTGCTTCTTTTGTCCAAAAATGTTGTCTACTGATGGGGAGGGGTGGGGGGGGTGGAGGAATGGAGGTAGGGAGGAAAGAGACCACGTTACCTTGGCGACATAGAGCACCTCAGGAGGAAGGGAGGGCGGGAAGGAGAGAGGACGGGAGGAAAGGAAGGAGAGAGGACTGGGTGGAAGGAAGGAGGAAGGGAGGAAAGGGAGATGAGAAGAATGAAGGATCGAGGAATAGAGGAGGAAAGGACAGAGGACGGGAGGGAAGGAAGGAGGAAGGGAGGAAAGGGAGATGAGAAGAATGAAGGATCGAGGAATAGAGGAGAAAAGGAGAGAGGACGGGAGGGAAGGAAGGAGGAAGGGAGGGAAGGGAGAAGAGAAGAATGAAGGATCGAGGAATAGAGGAGGAAAGGAGAAAGGACGGGAGAGAAGGAAGGAAAGAGAGAGGGAGGAAAACGCGGAGCTAAATTAATGTCACCTCGACTCGACAAAGAGAGAAATTCTCCCTCTGGTCGACGTCTCAAGAATTCTCACAGTGGAGTGCATAATGCAACACCATCGAGCACCACTTACTGACAACCTTCTGAGAACTGTCGCCTCACTGAATTTAACTGTTTGACTGAGAGACTGTAAGACGTTATCACAGTCAGTCATAACGTAAGGAAAAATGAACTGTGTAATATCAGAGTGTGTTGAATGATACACCTTAACACTTTAAACGTGTGTCAGTGTGTGTGTATGTGTGTGTGTGTTGGTGCAGCTGAGACGATTATGTTAACGCTGACAGCCTGATGGTGGCGGATTTGTTTGACTGGTGAGAGAGAGATGATAGTCGTGGTTGTGGTGAGGATGGTAGTGGTGGTAAGGGTTGTTAAGGTGATTGTGATAGTACATTGGAAGTAGCTTATCTGCCACGCCCCCTCACTCCCCCTACCACGCCCCTCACGTCTCCTCCCATGCTCTCCACGCCCCCTCACGCCCCCTCCTACGCCCCTGACGCCCCCTCCCATGCTCTCCACGCCCCCTCCCACGCCCACCTCATCTGCGTGTACCCTGGCAACCTTTGTTCTTAATCACTGTTCACCTGCTCCGTTACACACTCCCCTCACCCCCGAGCTTCTTAAAAGATTGTTCCTAACTCTCTCTTAATTTCCTCGTGTACCTAGTGTGTGGAGTACCTAACCTAACCTAACCTAACCTAACCTAACCTAACCTAACCTAACCTAACCTAACCTGTCTCTGAGGTGTAAATTATTCGTATGGTCTGAATAATTTTAGTAATTATCACAAGTATAAAAACTAGAGTAAATTTGACGAATAATTGTGTGAGTTATGTGAAAAATCGTGAGAAATAATAATTGATGTTAATTTAAAAAAAATTAGGAATCATTTGAAGAGTTAAGATAATTATATACGAATAATTACGAAATATATATACATATATATATGAATTATCAAACCATTTTAGGAATGATCAAGATTTACATAATTTGTTTAAAAAATAATATTAAAGCTTAAAAAATGTACATGAATTACCGAAAGATTATAGGAATTATCACGAAATTTGGACGAATTATACAAAGAATTATTAGAATTATCAAGATTATAGAGTTTTCGGTGTTGAGGCCCTCAGCTCTCTGGTATAATGACACTCCAGTGAGGCCCTCCTGTATCTTAGCGTGATCACCAGTACCCCACGCCCTCCCACGCCTCCCACGCCCTCCCACGCCCTCCTCCCACGCCCCCTACTTACGCCTTGCTACCTTCAACCTCTCTCACAACCATCCATCACCACCACTACCACTACCCCTCACCACCATCCATCACCACCACTACCACTACCCCTCACCACCATCCATCACCACCACTACCACTACCTCACCACCATCCACCACCACCACTACCCTCGTACCACCATCCATCAGCTCACCACCACCACTACACCCTCACCACCATCCATCACCACCATCACCACTACCCTCACCACCATCCATCACCACCACTACCACCACCCCCAACCACCATCCATCACCACCACTCACCACCACCCCTCACCACCATCCATCACCCACCACCACTCACTACCCTCACCACACCATCCATCACCACCATTACCACTACTCCCTCACCACCATCCATCACCACCATTAACACTACTCCCTAACCACCATCCATCACCACCACTACCACGCCACCTCACCACCATCCATCACCACCACTACCATCACCTCACCACCATCCATCACCACCACTACCACCACCCCACCACCATCCATCACCACCACTACCACTACCCTCACCACCATCCATCACCACCACCACACTACCCTCACCACCATCCCATCACCACCACACTACCACCACTCCCTCACCACCACCATCCATCACTCACCACACTACCACTACCTCACCACCATCCATCACTCACGCACCACTACCACTCCCTCACCACCTCCAATGGCCACCATCTACCACCATCTCCCACCACGTACTATCACTCACTACTACTATTCAGAACCTACAGTGAGAGAGAGAGAGAGAGAGAGAGAGAGAGAGAGAGAGAGAGAAACTGATGGTAAGGCGCGCCCAAGTGGGGGAGGGGGGAGCAAGAGGGAGCTACGCCACTTACGGTGATTGTAACGCTTAAAAAATTATCCCTCGCTAAACATGGGAGGTCGGGAAGAGGGGTGAGGGGTGAGGGGAGGGGGTAAGTGGGAGGGGTGGGGAGGGGAGGTAGTCTTTCATGATATTAGGTTAGATAACCCCCTCCCAACATTTCCCCTCACCTCACCACACCCTCACCTCACCTCACCCTCACCTCACCTCCTCTCCTCTCCTCTCCCCTCCACCCACCATCTCTCACCTCTTCTCACCTCACGTCTTCTCCCCTCATCTCACCTACCGTCCCTCCCATCACCATCCCCTCACCTCCTCTACCCTCCTCTTCCTCCTACTCCCCTCCTCTTTCCTCTCCTCACTTCTCCCCTCACATCCTCTCCTCTCCCCTCATCAGAAAGGGGAAATCATTTAGGGAATTTTCCGTTCGACGACTAAAGTTCAAGGGTCGTGTGTGTGTGTGTGTGTGTGTGTGTGTGTGTGTGTGTGTGTTAGTGTATTTAAGTAATTGAGAGAAAAAGGTAATTGATTATGTTTAGAAAATATAACTATGAAGGAGTTACGACACTTTCACCTTGCGGTAACGATCTAACCTAACCTAACCTAACCTAACCTAACCTTTCCTAACATAACATAACATAACATAAACATAACATAATTCCTGCTTATTGTCAATATTACGTTAATCATTAACTTACCTGCCAAGGCACTATAAGGAGCATCAAGGCACTATAAGGAGCACCAAGGCACTATAAGGAGCATCAAGGCACTATAAGGAGCATCAAGGCACTGTAAGGAGCATCAAGGCACTATAAGGGACATCAAGGCATCATAAGGAGCATCAAGGCACTGTAGCAGCATCAAGGCACTATAAGGAGCATCAAGGCACTATAAGGAGCACCAAGGCACTATAAGGAGCATCAAGGCACTATAAGGAGCATCAAGGCACTGTAAGGAGCATCAAGGCACTATAAGGGACATCAAGGCACTCCAAGGCACTATAAGGAGCATCAAGGCACTATAGCACCAAGGCACTATAAGGACATCAAGGCACCCAAGGCACTATAAGGAGCATCAAGGTGCCTATAAGGGCATCAAGGCACTATAAGGGACATCACAAATTGCAAGGCACTAAGAAGCATCAAGGCACTATAAGGGACATCAAGGCACCCAAGGCACTATAAGGAGCATCACATACTATAAGGGACATCAAGGCACTCCAAGGCACTGTAAGGAGCATCAAGGCACTATAAGGGACATCAAGGCACTCCAAGGCACTATAAGGAGCATCAAGGCACTATAAGGGGCATCAAGGCACTATAAGGGACATCAAGGCACTATAAGGGACATCAAGGCACTGCAAGGCACTATAAGGAGCATCAAGGCACTATAAGGAGCATCAAGGCACTATAAGGAGCATCAAGGCACTATAAGGGACATCAAGGCACTCCAAGGCACTATAAGGAGCATCAAGGCACTATAAGGCACTGTGGGCAGACAATTCATCACAACACACTACACTGTCGACCATACCCCAGTTCTAGACAGCATCTACAACTCGTGAGATCAGTGCCGGTATTTATGTTGACGTTCTTGAGTGAATCCGGATCAAATCTGCATCGTTCGCGGAGATCCAATTCCCATGTTGTTATATTAGGTGACAGCTCGGACCATTAACCATCACCACCACCGCTACCCGACTCGTCACTTATCCCTAAAGAAAAAAACCCATAAAATAAGGTTGCGTTATCCCTTCCACCCTCCCTCCCTCCCTCTCTCGGTACGGCGGCTGCAAATCATGTTGGACTTATCTCCGGCCGGTGAGACTTTTGTGGCTAAAGAAACAGTGAGTTATATATCTTGTTGATGTATGGGTTCACCCTCTCTTCCTCCCCTTCCTTCCTCTAATCCATAAAGTACTGTACATCACTTTTTCCGTTGACTATAGGGTGTCTATCTATCTATCTATAACCATTCATTCATCTATCTATTTCTCTTAAGATCCACTTTCCTAAATTGTCTTATTGCTACACAGTTTTGGTGTAATTATTATTATTATTATTATTATTATTATTTATTATATATTATTATTATTATTATTATTATTATTATTATTATTATTATTATTATTATTATTATTATTATTATTATTATTATTATTATTATTATTATTATTATTATTATTATTATTATTATTATATTTATTATTATTATTATTATTATTATTATTATTACAACAACAACAACAACAGCAACAACAACAACAACAACAACAGGTACCATATCCATGTGAATTAGAAAGCTACAGGAAACAAAAACAAAAGAACATTATTGGAACTTCAGTGGTAACGAGAGATAGGAGAACCACTCGCACCCTCCACTACACAAAGTCTTTTAAAAAACAACTCGCTAAAGTCCTTTCCAGTAACGGGGGTCAAGGAAAGGTCAAGCCGGCACCAAAGGTCACATTTATGCAACAGGTCACAAACTACGTCCATGGGGATTGCTTTTCCTGCAGTAATTTGTTAAGATGAAAGTTCGTATTGTGGGAAGAACTTATTTCGACGGATGGGGTCACAGAAAGGTCACAGCGAGGTCATAGAAAGGTCACAGCGAGGTCATAAAAGGTCATAGAAGGATTACAGAAGGTTCATCGTCGCTATGTATATGTGTTATAGATACATATACCTGGTTATGCTTATGTATATGTGTAATATGTATTTATGTGTGGTATATATGTGTCTTTCACTGTTATAGGAGAAAATTACGTATTTTATGAAGCCTCAATTATCCAGATACACAATAACAGAGAGAGAGAGAGAGAGAGAGAGAGAGAGAGAGAGAGAGAGAGAGAGAGAGAGAGAGAGAGAGAGAGAGAGAGATGTAAGAAAGTGGGAGACAGGAAAAGAAAAAAGAAAAGGAGGGAAAGCAGAGAAGCAGGGAAAAAAGAGAGATAAAGATAGAGGCAAGAGAGAAAGAGGGAGAAATAAAAGAGGGACTGAAGGATAAGAGGAGAAAGGAAGACAATAACCCACTAAGAGGGAGAGAATAAAAAAATATATATACACAGATAGAGATAAATGACAAGAGAACAAGAAGAGAGAGAGACAGACAGACAGACAGACAGACAGACAGACAGACAGAGTTAAGTACCTCAACATGATGATAAAATTAACAGGTGACTCGCGCCTTAATTACTCGGTATTTAAAGTGATTAAGTAACGTGTTGTGACTTCCTTAAGGTGTAAGACTCTCTCTCTCTCTCTCTCTCTCTCTCTCTCTCTCTCTCTCTCTCTCTCTCCATGAAGCAACAGGGCCCCCAACCCCTGCCCCCAACCCCTGCCCCCCCAACCCCTGCCCCCCCAACCCCTGCCCCCCAACCCCTGCCCCCAACCCTGTTCAATCCCTACCCTCACCCCCACATTTACATAACTGAGACAAAGCCAACAAGTCCTGCTTACAAATGACACCCTGGGGACAAAATAATACCGTCCCACATGGAACTATAAGGTCGATATCCCCAGCTAAAAGACCCGAATAGACTCTCCTTATGTACCCAAGGCTATAATGGCCTCCTGAGACTCGATACTGCTTGATCATTCGTACGTGAGGGAAGTTTTTGAGTTGTGAGTCGTCTCTTTTAACTCCATCAAGACCAAGAGGTGTTTACTCTTTGCCTTCGATATCGTCTTAAGTTCTTTTTTTTTGTTATTTATTGGAGATGTTTTTGTTTATCTTAGTCTATTATTAAGCTTTAGTGAGATCTGAGAACTTTAATGAGATGTGAGAACTTTAGTGAGATCTGAGAAATTTAGTGAGATCTGAGAACTTTAGTGAGATCTGAGAAATTTAGTGAGATCTGAGAACTTTAGTGAGATGTGAGAACTTTAGTGAGATCTGAGAACTTTAGTGAGATCTGAGAACTTTAGTGAGATCTGAGAACTTTAGTGAGATCTGAGAACTTTATTTAAGCTCATAAGTTTTGATTTTGGACGATTTGTTGCTTTAAGAGGATATGTCCCTAATTTAAGCTCGTAATTGGTTGATATTGTTATTATTTCTCATTTAATACAGACAGGTGAGTGGAGAGAGAAGGTTGAGAGAGAGAGAGAGTCAGGGGGAGGTGGGGGAGGAAGTGAGAGAGAGAGAGAGAGAGAGAGAGAGAGAGAGAGGTAAAATTCACGTATTAAACTGGTGCACGTCAGAATAATTAATAGAACTGGTGGTGTACAGTATGTTGGACACGGGTGATTATGACAACCTACAGTGTTTACTCGTCTGGCCAGGGAGGGAAGGAGGGAAGGAGTGAAGGAGGGGAGGGAGAGATAAAGGGAGGGAGGAAAGGTTTTAGGGAGGGAGGCAAGGAGTTAAGGAGGGAAGGTTGGAAGGAGGTGGGAGGGAAAGACAGAGGGAGGAAGGAAGGGAAGGAAGAGGAAATGGTAACTCGAGAGAGGGAGGGAAGGTGGGAGGGAGGATATGAAAGAAGGAAAATTAAGGAAGGGTGATTAGAGGGAGGAAGGGAGGAGAGAGGATGAGAGGGAGGGAGGCATGGAGGAAGGGAGAGAAGGAGGGAGGGAGGGAGCGATTCTGACTAGAGGGAGGGAAAGAAAAGAAAGTTAGAAAGGAGGGAGGAGGGAGGGGAGGGGGAAGGGGAGGAGGAATGATGTTGACTAGAGGGAGGGGAAGAGGAGTGAGGGAAGAAGTGAAAGAAGGAGGAGTAAAAGAAAGGGTGATTAGAAGGTAGGAAGGATGGAGAGAGGGGTGATAGGGAGGGTAGAAAGCAGAGTCACCAGCCTGATAGTCACCAGCCTGATAGGTACCAGTTCTGATCACCAGCCTGGTGGGTACCAGCTGATGGTCACCAGCCCTGATAGGTACCAGTTCTGATAGTCACCAGCCCTGATAGATACCAGCCCTGATAGTCACCAGCCCTGATAGGTACCAGTTCTGATAGTCACCAGCCCTGATAGGTACCAGTTCTGATAGTCACCAGCCCTGATAGATACCAGCCCTGATAGTCACCAGCCCTGATAGGTACCAGTTCTGATAGTCACCAGCCCTGATAGGTACCAGTTCTGATAGTCACCAGCCCTAATAGATACCAGCCTGATAGTCACCAGCCTGATAGGTACCAGTTCTGATAGTCACCAGCCTGATAGGTACCAGTTCTGATAGTCACCAGCCTAATAGATACAGCCTGATAGTCACCAGCCCTGATAGGTACCAGTTCTGATAGTCACTCGCCATAATAGGTACCAGCTCTGATAGTCACCAGCCATAATAGGTACCAGCCCTGATAGGTCCACACAGTGTTAATCTAGGCTACATATGAATTCTGATTGGCAAATGTTCGCAAGATGAGATTATTGACAATTACTGTGAGCGAGTGAGTGAGTGAGTGAGTGGTGAGAGTAGTGAGTGAGTAAATGGGTAGTGGTGGTGAGTGGTGAGTGGTGAGTGAGTGAGTGGTGTGTGAGTGAATGGTGAGGTGAGTGAGTGAGTGAGTGAATGGTGAGTGAGTGAGTGAGAGAGTGAGTGAATGGAGTGAGTAAATAAGTGTGTGGTGAATGAGTGAGGTAGGTGGTGGTGAGTGGTGGTGGTGGTGAGTGAGTAAAACACACGTAGGCCAGGCAGCCTCCCTCGTACGGTTGAAAATCATAAAAGTTTTGATTGGTCGAAAAAAAAAACTTTATGTTAACAAAGTGTCCGACCCAAGACGGTAGCTGGGGTATGTTGATGTTTGTTAGAGGGAAGGAAGGGAGGGAGGGGGAGGTAGAGATAAGGAAGAGAGGAGGAAATGATGAGAGGGAGGGAGAGGGTGAGAGGGAGAGAGAAAAGGGGTGTTGGGTGAGGTTAGGGGAGATGAGGAGGAGAGATGGAAGTGAAGGAAGAGAGTGAGAGAGAGAATCTTTGGATAAATGTTGATTTGTGTATTTGATGAATATTCCAGATCGTTTATGTGTGAGGACCATGATAGGTAGAGAAGGTGTGTGGCATTATTATACGTCTCTCTCTCTCTCTCTCTCTTCTCTCCTCTCTCTCTCCACCCACTCGTCAACAGTGATCACAATAAAGGCTGGTATTTGTATCACTCATTTACAAATGTTTCCTCTCTCTCTCTCTCACTCTCTCACTGTCACTCATTCTCATACTCATTAACTCTCACACACTCTCTTACTCACTCAAATTCTCACAGTCTTTCTCACTTACTCTCTCACCCATTCTCACACACTCACTCACTCACTCACTCTCACCCACTGTCATCACTCTCAAACTCACTCAAATTCTAACTCACACTCTCAAACTCACTCAAATTCTAACTCACACTCTCAAACTCACTCAAATTCACTCACACTCTCAAACTCACTCAAATTCTAACTCACACTCTCAAACTCACTCAAATTCACTCACACACTCTCAAACTCCTCCAAATTCTCACACACTCACTCTCGCACTTTCACACTCACAGGAAAAACTATTAGATATAATTTCTCACGAGACAAACTGTTAATATTTTCCTCCCAAATACTTTCGTGTTAAATAGTTTGGCGGAAAATATTTTGTGTTCCGGTGTTTTGTGATTCTCTTTGGATAGTGTTGGCGGGGTGGGGTGGGGTAGGGGTGGGGAGAAGGTGGGAGGGAGCTGGAAAGGGTGGGGAGGGTGGGGGTGGGAGAGGGTGTGGGAGAAGGTGGGGAGGACTGAAAGGTGGGGAGGGTGGGGGGGGAGGTGGGGTGGGAAGGTGGGGAGGGCTGGAAAGGGTGGGAGGGGGGGTGGGGGTGGGGAGGTAAGGGGTGTGGGAGAAGGTGGGGAGGAGCTGGAAGGGTGGGAGGGTTGGGGGGGGGGGGGGGGTGGGGGGTAGGGGTGTGGGGAGAAGGTGGGAGGAGCTGAAAGGGTGGGGAGGGGTGGGGGTGGGGGGTGGGGGGGAGGTAAGGATGTGGGGAGAAGGTGGGAGGAGCTGGAAAGGGTGGGGAGGGAGGAGGTGGGAGGGGATGAGATAATGGAGTAGGTAACACGGGATGATAAATAGCTTGGGAGAGGGGGAGTTTTTGGTTAGCCAGTGCAGTAGAGCGAATTGTCCGGTCTTCCTGGGTTACTTAACTTGACACTGGGTCCATACTTGGCTAACTCAGGGTATGGTTGTGGTGTTGGCTGAGAATGGGATAGGTTGGGTTAGGTTAGGTTAGGTTAGTAGTTTAGTGCTAACATACCCACAGAAGCAAGAGTGCTAACACAGACAATATGGCACCTTAGACAGACACACATTCTGGCACCATGAACAATGACACCCTACCTCCTTCTACCCCCCATCTTCCCTCCTCCTCTTCCCCTCTCCCTCCTCTCTTCCCTTACTTTCTCCCCTCCCTCATACCCTCTCTCTCTTCTTCTCATCCTCCCCGCCCTTCTCTCCTCTGTATCCCTACTTTTATTCCCCTCCCCCTCCCCCAGGAAGGCACAGGGACAGGTGGGGGGGGGGAAGGTTGACAAACGAGGACATAAAGTACTGTGATGATCGCTCTGTCTCTCTCTCTCTCTCTCTCTCTCTCTCTCTCTCTTCTCTTCTTTCTCTGTTTCTGTCTCTTGTTCTCTCTCTCTCTCTCTCTCTCTCTCTCTCTCTCTCTCTCTCCCAGGACACAGTGATGCTTATGGTTGGTAGTCTCAGGTCATTGTGGTTGTCATTAGCCCTTGTGTATGTGTGTGTGTTGTGTGTGTGTGTGTGTATGTGTGTGTGTGTGTGTGTGTGTGTGTGTGTGTGTGTGTATGTGTGTGTGTGTGTGTGTGTGTGTGTGTGTGTGTGTGTGTGTGTGTGTGTGTGTTAGTGCCTTGGCTTTATAATAAACAAAGAACAACGATATATATAATAATAATATGATCAGTAAACAATTAAAAATATATATTATTATTATTATTATTATTATTATTATTATTATTATTATTATTATTATTATTATTATCTGCAATTTCAGTAAAAAAACTCGGGTACGGTTCCGAATACGAGTCCGGTACCGGGTTTCGGATATTACCGTGGGCCGCAATTTTCACATTAGTGTCGGTAATGTGGCTCTGTTATGAAGATGTCCTAATTAATTACATCAACGAAATGAAGTCAACGACCAATGACATCGCCCGAACACTAACACCAGTATAATTAGGGGCCCATTAGTCAGCAACACTGTCATCATTGTTGTCATCACTGGGTCAACCATTACCAACGTCAACACCAATGAGGCGACAATCAGTAAACATCAAGTGCAATATGGCCACTACGTCATCACACAGCTGGCTAGTCATTTGTCTCTTTGTGTATATTTATGTTTTGAATGTATGCTTATGGGTAATTACGTGTGTGTGTGTGTGTGTGTGTGCTTTATGTATGTTTTATTTTGTGTTTATGAAGTCTACAAGAGAGGGCAAGGCATACAATATTATACATCATACACCACCTATCACAAGACACAACACTAAACAACCTATCATTCTATGACAAAATTTGCTCCACCATTTACACCACTTGAAACTCAAATGACCTCACACACTGAACCCAAACACTCAGCTGCCTTAAACAATATATTATGATTGGTTAATAATTTCATCTAATTTGCACCTTAAGCTTGTATTTATTATCATTGTTATTATTATTATTATTATTATTATTATTTCTCTCAATCTTTTCCAGCTTTTCATTACCTCCCTCAGTTGTTCCTAGGTGCTACATACATACATACATACATACATACATACATACATACATACATACATACATACATACTTTGGCTTCAATACATGTACCAGTGTTTCAGAAAGTATAGAAATGTAACAAAAGAATACACATATATGCTGAGGCCAACTCCATCCTCCACACACACACACCACACACACACACACCACACACACACACACACACACACACACACACACACACAGAACATCACATATGGTGTACTAGGGGAGGAGGAGGAGGGGGGGGGAGGGGGCATAGGCCGGGCAGAACAGTGCATTAAGAGATTACCTCACAGAATACACCCTAACCCTAACCCTGCCTGCCCCTGTACACACATACACACTCACGCACATATACATACATACATACATACACTTATTTATGTCCACACACACACACACACACACACACACAACATATACCTGATAAAAAAGTACCTTTGATTTTATAACGGATAATAAGCCCCCGTAGTCGGGTTTATAGCGGATAATATGCCTTCGTTGTTGGGTTTATAGCGGATAATATGCCTTCGTTGTTGGGTTTATAGCGGATAATATGCCTTCGTTGTCGGGTTTATAGCGGATAATATGCCTTCGTTGTTGGGTTTATAGCGGATAATATGCCTTCGTTGTCGGGTTTATAGCGGATAATATGCCTTCGTTGTTGGGTTTATAGCGGATAATATGCCTTCGTTGTCGGGTTTATAGCGGATAATATGCCTTCGTTGTTGGGTTTATAGCGGATAATATGCCTTCGTTGTTGGGTTTATAGCGGATAATATGCCTTCGTTGTCGGGTTTATAGCGGATAATATGCCTTCGTTGTTGGGTTTATAGCGGATAATATGCCTTCGTTGTCGGGTTTATAGCGGATAATATGCCTTCGTTGTCGGGTTTATAACGGATAATATGCCTTCGTTGTCGG
>NW_024720711.1:1856939-1943661 GCF_018991925.1 Homarus americanus
GTTGTAGGCGTTGCTGGAGGTCTGTCTGTCTGTCTGTCTGCCTGTCTGCTTGTCTTCCCGCTTGCCTGCCTGCCTGCCTGTCTGTCTGTCTGCTTCCCCACTTGTGAATAGTTACCTACTTACTGTGGTCGTAATGGATAGATGCTTGATTTTGGAGACCTGCCTGGAATGTGGATAGTTGCCTGTGTGTGGATAGTTGCCTGCGTGTGGATAGTTGCCTGCGTGTGGATAGTTGCCTGCGTGTGGATAGTTGCCTGCGTGTGGATAGTTGCCTGCGTGTGGATAGCAACCTGCGTGTGAAAAGAACATATCCACGTGGACTGAGACAAATGCACTCTGGATCTCCCATAGCCTCTGCAAGTGGATGGCAGACGGGTGGCAGGTGGGTGGGAGACTGGTGGCATGTAGACGGCAGACGGGTGGCAGATGGGTAATAGATTGCGGCAGTTGGGTGGCAGATGTGTGGCAGACATGTGGCAGACGGGTAACAGGTGGGTGGCAGACGGGTAACAGGTGGGTGGCAGACAGGTGGCAGGTGGGTGAGTATGTCTGTCATGACTAGCGGAGACATTTGCTGCTCCGTCGCACTGACTCACGACATATGAGTCGAATGCCCGAGTCACCTGGTCATAACAAGGTACACATAATGAGTCACCTGGTCTAAGATACACCTGGTCACACACATAATGACTCTCGTGGTCATAGGAAGATATTTATTATTAATACATTTATTCCTATTGTCTTAATTACTAGTTATAAGTCATATCAAACTTAGTGAGAGTAACATCAATATTACGAAGTTTAACACAACTGACGTATCCACTGAATCCTCATATACGCTACACACTATGTGATGACCCACAGTTGTGAAGAGACGTCCTCAGATGTTGGTTTGTCTGAATGAGTCTCACAGGTAAACAAAGTGCGGGGGGTAGGAGAGATTTTATTGGTCCATCAGTTAGAAATGGACTAGCGGGAGAGATCTTATTGGTCCATCAGTTAGAAATGGACTAGCAAGAGAGATTTTATTGGTCCATCAGATAGAAATGCGCGCGCAGGAGAAGTGGGCGGGGCCGTCGATAGATTAGTTTTTTACAGGTTGTCTACGTAACCAGATACCGCCTTGGGCAAGAGGTTATCATTAGGTAGTCTCACACGGCTATCTTGTAACACTATATCACGATGTGCTTCAGACGGCAACACCGCAGAGCTTCAGCAATACATAATGAAGATAGGTTAAGTGAGAATGACTCTATCAGTGACGTCTTATATACAGTAAACTCTATGGTACATGGAAATGGATAAGAAGGTGAGGTACTTAAGAAATTTAGCACCATTACGCTGTTGACTGGCCAGAGATAGTTGTCCTAATATTTCTAACAGGTCTTATTTCTAGTACTAATGGGCCCCAAACTTAATGACCAAAGTTGTTTTACCTTAGGGCCCATTAGGACTAGGGCCCATTAGAACTAGCGCTTATTACGACTGGAGCCCATATGACTTGCGAGCTGTTACTCTTGTCTGGGTTATCACTTGCTGCTGCTAAGGAACTACACCTCACACTATTAAGATGCCAATCATTACCCTCCACCAGACGGAGAATGGCAACAAGCAGACGACAGACTAACGTACATACACACCTTTATCACTCATCAGTCTGGGAGTAAAATAGATAAGTAGATAGATAGATAGATGGATAGATAGATAAAGACATACATACATACATACATACATACATACATACATACATACATACATACAGACAGACAAAAAGGTAGACAGGTAAAAATATAAAATAACCATATATGTATAATTATGAGTATATATGTATTCGTTTTTGTGTGTATGTCTGTAATTAAACTTTTCAAGCAACTCAATACACTAAAAAATATATATATATACAACATATCCTAATATAATTCCACATTCAACATTAATTCAACATCCATTCAAAAAAATCACAAACTAAAAAAAAAAAAAGAAATCCTTCGTTAGATAAATTAATTGATTTATTTTATTTTGTTTCATTTATTTTATTTATTTATTTATATTTGTTGTTATCCCACAGGGTCCAGCCACCCGACTAAGACACTCTGAGGTAACATGAGCCATCGGGACCAGTAGACTCCATTACTCTGGTTAAGGGGCCGAGGTTTAACATTAACGTGGTCTCAGTACTAATAAGAGTGGGTCCTAATGGTACCTTACCTGGAGGAGGATTAGGTTAGACGCAGGTAATGGTGTTGTTGACCTGGGATGTTTGTGGTCCTACACACACTCTATCTATCTATCTATATATCTATCTATCTATCTATCTATCTATCTATCTATATATCTATCTATCTATATATCTATCTATAATTTCTCGTCTCTTCCTACTATTTTTGTTACTCATTCTTTTCATAATCACTCATTCATTCATGTATGTGTGTGTGTGTGTGTGTCTTGTGTGTGTGTGTGTGTGTGTGTGTGTGTGTGTGTGTGTGTGTGTGTGTGTGAGTCACAGGATCTTTACTTATTCACTAGTGGTTAAAGCATCCGTGTGACAAAACCACACGGAAAAGGAAACAACGGAGAACCTAATTATAAAACAATTATGCAAATAATCTTAAAGTACCACACTAATGTATATGTTATGTAATTTATATATCTCCTTTAGTCATCAATTTATATAATATCTATAAATGACCTGAAGAAGTTTTTGAAATAAATTCTCTTAGTGTAAACTGATTAATGGCTTTTGTTGGTCAGCGATGCTCATTTGTTCGTCTCTAAAAACTCTTGATCGCATTCACAAGGTATTTATAAAGGTATCCCGCCACCTAAATCCGGTCACTCATCCATCCGGTCATTCATTAATAACTCGGTCACTCCTTAACACGGTCACTCATCTACTCAGTCACTCATTAACTCGGTCACTCATTAAATCGGTCATTCGTTAACTCAGACACTCATCAACCCGAATACTCATCAACACGGTCACTCACTCTCCCCCGGTCACTCATCTCTGCCAAAAAGTAAGGTTATGGAAATAGTGTCGGCGCTTCAAGAGAGGTTCATCACTCTCTGGCGACATTCGATAATCTTTGGCCAAGTTGGTTAATTGGGACAGTGTTTTTTCTCTTACTTGTGGGGTTTATTGTTATTACCATATTGTTTTAGAACCTGTGTGTGTGTGTGTGTGTGTGTGTGTCTGTGTCTGCCTCTGTATGTGTGTGGGTGTTTTTTGTGTGTGTGTGTGTCTGCCTCTATGTGTGGGTGTGTGTGTGTGCCTCTATGTGTGTGGAGTGTTTTTTTTTTTTGTGTGTGTGTGTGGGTGTTTTTTTTGTGTGTGTGTGTGTGTCTGCCTCTATGTGTGTAGGTGTTTTACGTGTGTGTGTGTGTGTGTGTGTGTGTGTCTGCCTCTATATTGTGTGGGTGTTTTTTGTGTGTGTGTGTGTGGGTGTTTATTTTTGTGTGTGTGTGTGTGTCTGCCTCTATGTGTGTGGGTGTTTTTTGTGTGTGTGTGTCTGTACTCTGTGTGTGTGGGTGTTTTTGTGTGTGTGTGTGTGTGTGCCTCTGTGCATGTGTGTGTGTGTGTGTGCCTCTATGTGTGTGGGTGTTTGTTTTTGTGTGGGTGTTTGTTTGTGTGTGTGTGTGTGTGTGTGTGTGTGTGTGTGTGTGTGGGTGTTTATCCTCCGGTTTCATTTCTTCGTTCAGTCATTCCTCCAGGTTCAGTGTTTTGTTCAAGCGCTTCAGGTTCATTGGTTCGTTCATTCTCTGCTGAAAACATTTAATCATTCAACCAAAATAACAACACAAAACAACTGCGATTCGAAGCTTCAGTTAAACGGTCTCGTGGCCACTTATCAATACACTTAAGATATATCAACTTAGAATTTCCATTATTAATTTGATTTTTTTTATAGTTTTTATTAACTTTGAGACACACAGGATAAATATAAATATGTGTATGTTCTGCTTAATTGAGAACTTGTCAAATCACATCAAGTTTGGTTTCTAATAGTCAGAATTATTTTCTTTACACTGGGACATCTGAGACACAAAGAGGAAACAAGAACGTGAATCATCTACACGTTCTAATTACCTTGTTATTTAATCGTTTTTTTTTATTAATTATATACACTTAATATTATAAATAAATAAATATCCGATCAAGACTCCGATTAATTGTAACATTAATTAATCAACATTCTACATAAGTCGAATGTTGATGACCAGACTTGTGGTTTCTATATATATATACAAGGAATTTTGGGTTAGGTTAGGTTAGGTTAGGTTAGGTTAGGTTAGGTTAGGTTAGGTTAGGTTAAGTTAGGTTAGGTTAGGTAAAGTTAAGTTAAGTTAGGTTAGGTTAAGTTTCATTGAGAATATAAAGTACAAAGTTACTACACAGGGATGATATCTTTAATTAATACTTTATAATTATCATCAGCAACACTTAATCATCACACACTTACTACAATAATCAGAAGCTCAGGTGATAATGACCCGTCCATTCACCTTCACCCACTACTGGCCTCCTCAGCAACCATTACAGTTTGTTTGGGATGACTGGTCTACTTCTCTTCACTAAACCTTGACGCCACAGCAATAAATTCACAGCCATATTTTCCTTTCTGTGGCAAATGTCGTAAATTCCCTCAAAATTTACATTATTTTGTGGGATTTTTGCTAGAAACAATAATTTTCATAAAAATAAATTCGAGTAAAGTTTTCAAATTTATATAAATCGAAACTAAAACTGAGTAAAAAAATTTCTGTGTGCGTTATGTACACCACTGCCTGTGTATACTAGGTGGATCACTGTCTCTATTTTGTCTGCTATGTCCACTCCAGGGAATTATAAACATTCTTAAATGAACTTTGTGTAATTTTATCAAGGACAGACTAAATTTGGGCAGTGTTCAGTGGTCCACTCCTAATGAGACCAGATATAGTTCAATGATAGTTCATTTTGTAATCATCACAATGCAGCAATAATAAGAGTGTCATAGAATATCTCTAACAAGTTTCTCCTCTGCCGTAAGAAAAATATCAACCTTTTTACAAGATATTTTCGTCTGAGCCTAAACCTGAATAGAGATAAAAAAAATTTAAATTAATGCATAATTAAACAAAATATAATCTGCAAAGAATAAAAAAAAGTTGCAAACTGACTATGGCGGCGCGAATCACCTGACAACCATCATTTAATCTACCTTTATAAAGTCTACCCTTTGCTGAGGACGCTAGGAAGGAGTCGACAGGTCACTGCACATGAAAGCATAAAAATATCAACGATGATAACAACTGCACTTACAACTTCCATATTGTTACATCACCTGTCGGGATGTTACTGGTGGCCATGGAGGCCAGTGTACATCACTGATGGCCGCGAGGGCCAGCAACACAGTGTACATCACTGATGACCATGAGTGCCAGTGCAACATTGTACACCACTTTAGTACAATACAAAACTAATGCTAAGAGATAAAGTTAACTTGTGGTCGTCGCGTTACCACAAGTTGTGAGAAACACTCGATGAAGCTGATGATAAGTTGACATTAAGTGACGTGAAGAACATTACAAGATGAACAACCGTAAGTCTCCTAAGATGTGTGGCACGTAATAGTGTTATTATTTACAATATTATGACAGGTCAGATGCTGTGATGTTCCTCAGTAGTGCGTTAATTAACCTCACAACAACACACAGGCACTTCACTCATTATGAAGATGAATTATTATATTACTGTAGTTTAGACTTGAGGGATGTCTGTGTTGACGGTTCCTCACAGAGTCTGACCTGCCAGCTACCCTCAGTAATGGTTCGTCCTCACACTAAATAATCTTAGAAACTCCTTTTTAGAAATACAAGAAGTAAATGGTTACAACTGGAGCGCTAACTAAGTTTATCTTCTAGGTATGACGCTGTCTACTGTTACTCCAGCGAGGGTGGGAGGTAGAGGGTGAGGTGGAGCTGAAGAGTCACCGGGGGATGTTGGCCACCACCCCCACCACCACCTGCACCGCCACCGACAGCGTCACCAGCAGGAAGTGACTGCCACTGAGAGCCCCGCCTGTGTGAGGAGAAATACACCTGTTTAATGTTGACAATCAGACCATCCCACATGACAGGTGTTCAGTCTTAACAGGTGCGTGGAATGTTGTACAGGACACACACACACACACACACACACACACACACACACACACTTTACACATCATCTCAACACACCTAACACACATGATATTTCTAAAATTCTCTCCGTCTTGTATACCCATACTTTTAATTGCGACACCAGCTCTATACGTGTCTGCTACCCTGACTCTCACTGATGGACGACTGAACCTGTTTAGTCTTCGTTTTCATTCTGTTTACCTCTCTCTCTCTCTCTCTCTCTCTCTCTCTCTCTCTCTCCATCACACATACACCCTGACCCTCCCTCACCTTCATTCTCTCCCTTCCCTCACCCCCTCACCTGAGAAAGCAGAGATGTCCCGCGACTCCATGACGGGCACGTTGTAAGTCAGCTGCTCATCAATACTGTGTTGGTGACTCTTAATGTAAAGGAAGTCGACCTCAGCTGTACACTTAAGGGTCATAGCACCGTCCCGGAAATGCTCGCCGGTGACCACGAAGGAAAGGCCCTGGTGTGCCTCCTGTAGTCGCTGCTCGTGTTCTGTGTTGTTCATGACTACTACGTACTGCCGGGGAGCCTGAGGAAGGGAGGCAGGGAGAGAGAGAGAGAGGGAGGGGTAGTGTGTTACTGGCCGAGTTTATGAGATTATACATATACAGTATACTTTACATACATATATTTTAAACATACATGCATTATAAAAGTTATTGTTATTATTATTATTACTATTATTATTATTATTATTATTATTATTAATGAATATTGTTTCCTGTACATCTTTACCGTGTTTGTTTCTATTATCGCTAAGTTGTGTGTGTGTGTGTGTGTGTGTGTGTGTGTGTGTGTGTGTGTGTGTGTGTGTGTGTGTGTGTGTGTGTGTGTCCTCCCTACATGGATACAAGGCAGCCGAGTATTGTCTTAAAACTCACCAACTACCATTCATCCAGGTAACTTAGTCAAACAGGCCCAATCCCAACAGGCCCCAATTCATATAGGCCCCCCAACAGGCCCCAATTCATAGGCCCCAATCCCAACAGGGCCTAATTCATATAGGCCCCAATCCTAACAGGCCCCAATTCATATAGGCCCCAATCCTAACAGGACCCAATTCATAGGCCCCAATCCCAACAGGCCCCAATTCATAGGCCCAATCCTAACAGGCCCCAATTCATATAGGCCCCAATCCTAACAGGCCCCACCATATTCACAATCCCTAACAGGCCCCAATTCATATAGGCCCCAATCCTAACAGGCCCCAATTCATATAGGCCCCAATCCTAACAGGCCCCAATTCATATAGGCCCCAATCCTAACAGGCCCCAATTCATATAGGCCCCAATCCTAACAGGCCCCAATCCTAACAGGCCCTAACAATTCCAATTCATATAGGCCCCTATCCTTATGATCTATAAACACACGAACGAAAATACAACTGCATCATATCCTTCAGTGAAACGGTAATAAATCACTAAATGGCAACAGATGTTTGTTTACCCACCCACACACACACACACACACACACACACAGACACAGACACACACACACACACACACACACACACACACACACACATACATCTTCACTTTATTAATAATAGGATCCGGAGGCGGCAACAATGTGATTATTCCTGAAGGTGTAAAATTCATTTAAGAATTTGCCTACGACTGTCAGGGACTGTCTACGTTTAGAGTTGACTGGTTAATTGGGTCTGAGTATTAAGTGGACCCCAGTCTTAATAGGTCCCAGTCTCAGTAAGTTAGGTTAGGTTAGGTTATTGTAAGTTAGGTTAGGTTATTTCAAGTAAGGTTAGGTTATTTTAAGTTAGGTTAGGTTAAGTTAGGTTAGGTTAGGTTAAGTTAAGTTAGGTTAGGTTAGGACGGGGGTCGGTAGTCCAGTCACTCCCTCTACATCCTACATAATCACTCGATCGTCGCTGGCATAATCAGGTTGTCGTCATTTCCATAATATTGTGTGGCACAGTTAACCGCATCTCTCTCTCTCTCTGTCTGTCTGTCTGTCTGTCTGTCTGTCTGTATGCGTCTATATCTGTGTCAGTCTATTACTGTCTGTATCTTCTTATCTGTGTGTGTGTGTGTGTGTAGTCGAGCATCATCAGGGTGGGAGACAATCACCATAACTCGAGTGAGATTAAGTTTCTCTGGTTACCTACACTATCTCACGCTGACCTAGAGAGAGAGAGAGAGAGAGAGAGAGAGAGAGAGAGAGAGAGAGAGAGAGAAATTTGGATGAAAGCATATAGATAGAGAGATGGAAAGGGAAAGGGAATGAATGAATAGATTAAGGGAGGAAAGCAGAGAAGAACGGAAAACTAAAGTTAATAGAGAAAGGACGAAGTAAAAACAGACAGACAGACAGACAAAAAGAGAGAGAAGAAATAGAGAGAGACAGCCAGCGAGAGACAAACAAACAGACAGACAGACAGACAGAACACGGTCAATCTTCGCAACTACGTCACTCTATATAATAAGACACACGTTCACAGTGTTTTCTTAATTGTACCACAGTGTAAAGTGTCGCGATAGTGCCAAAACAGCGACACTTCCCCCCTGGTAAGTACACACACTAACACTTTATGGTGGGTGCTCTCAGTTGTTCTCAGTAAGTACTACTTGCCCTCACTAAAACAAATAGGCCCCAGTTCTAATAGGCCCCATGCTAATAGGCCCCAGTTCTAATAGGCCCCATGCTAATAGGCCCCAGTTCTAATAGGCCCCATGCTAATAGGCCCCAGTTCTAATAGGCCCCATGCTAATACAGTCTTATTTGATAGTTGGATTAGGGACCTAAGCTAACCTGGCCTGAGCTAAACTTTAAGAGGAAGAATAAAATGTATCAGTTTAGTCTTTAGATAATTTCATTAAACAAATTCACAACTGACATCAACGAGAAAGTGACTCATTACCAACATCATCAATTTTCTGTCAAAATCAACAGTTCTTTAGTAAACTAATAATCGTTTTCAAATTATATTTTTGGGGGTAAAAGTTTCTGAACTGGCGATTACATTTCGGCCACTTCTCATCCAAAACGCCAGTCGTATGCAAATTAATATCCCGGTTATAACGTTAATTTTTGTCTAGAATATGTAACTCAGGGTAATTTTTTTCTCTTTAGTGTTTGAAATGGTTTTGAGATTAAATTTTCCCAGGGGGTAACTGGTCCGTGTGAATGTTATTGCGTGTAAACACAACTTTGGGTAAAGGGTTACTTGTTCGTGTGAATATTAAGAAATATAAATACAAGGGTGAATGTGGGGTAACTGGTCCGTGTGAATATTGCAACATATGAAGGCGGGGTTAGGTAAGGCGTAACGGGTTCGTGTGAATATTACAAAATGTAAACACAAGTTTGGGTAAAGGGTAACTGGTTCGTATGAATATTACAAACCATAAATACTAGATAGGATTAGGGAGTAATTATTCGTGTGAATATTACATGAGGTAAATAGTGTTCAAAAGGGTTCTCTCGTCCGTGTGAATCTTAGATGTAAACACACAGTTAGACTCTTGCTTCCGTGTTTTCTGTGCAACACGTCATCCTGATGAATACTATCTAACTCTCTCTATCTCTTATTTTATTATTTTTATGTTAGTTTTTATTCTATATTATATATCAATAAAGTTCCTTTAAAGTGTGATATGTAAGGAAGTTGCGTTCTAACCAAATCTAATTTAACCTAACTTAAGTAGCCTAACCAAATCGAACTCAATCTTACCTAACTAAAATAACCTAACCTTAATGACATAACTTATTAAATTCCATTATCAAATTACATCTCTCTCACCATTTTTATCACCTTATTGACGAATCTACAGTAGTCTCTTTGGTGTGGTAGAGCGTGGCGAGCCTTGGCCGGCCCCCCTGAAGATTAGCCACCCTAGCATATTTCATCAGATTATTGAACACCCTAACGCTACCTGGGGGTTAGATTAGGTTAGGCTAGCTTAGGTTAAGTGAGTATAGCATTAGGTGTTGCTAACTTTAGAGCGAAATAAACTGGGGGACTGTTCTGGTGATTAACATGCAAGTTCAGAGAGAGAGAGAGAGAATTATGTATCGTAGTTTTTCAGATTCAAATATTTCTTTCATGAGTTTAGTTTTAGAGCTTCATATAATTATTCACGTAATAATGGAAGCAACCTCACTTAACGTAACACAAAAACACAACCTCACTTAACGTAACACAAAAACACAACCTCACTTAACGTAACAACACAAAAACACAACCTCACTTAACGTAACAACACAAAAACACAATCTCACTTAATGTAACAACACAAAAACACAACCTCACTTAACGTAGCAACACAAAAACACAACCTCACTTAACGTAGCAACACAAAAACACAACCTCACTTAACGTAGCAACACAAAAACACAACCTCACTTAACGTAACAACACAAAAACACAACCTCACTTAACGTAGCAACACAAAAACACAACCTCACTTAACGTAACAAGACAAAAACACAACCTCACTTAACGTAGCAACACAAAAACACAATCTCACTTAACGTAACACAAAAACACAACCTCACTTAACGTAGCAACACAAAAACACAATCTCACTTAACGTAACAACACAAAAACACAACCTCACTTAACGTAACAACACAAAAACACAACCTCACTTAACGTAGCAACACAAAAACACAACCTCACTTAACGTAACAACACAAAAACACAACCTCACTTAACGTAACAACACAAAAACACAACCTCACTTAACGTAGCAACACAAAAACACAACCTCACTTAACGTAACAACACAAAAACACAACCTCACTTAACGTAACAACACAAAAACACAACCTCACTTAACGTAACAACACAAAAACACAACCTCACTTAACGTAGCAACACAAAAACACAACCTTACTTTACACAACACAACACAACCTTACTTTACACAACCAACACAAAAACACAACCTTACTTTACGCATCTCGTGAAGAATTACCCAATTTCATATGACTTTTATCGAGAAATATAACTACCATGTGTTAAGCGATATACTATGTGTTAATGATAGGTGTTAGAACTTTGAAGTATTATACAGTAGTTGTGCAGATTATGACACACACACACACACACACACACACATACCTAACCTCATTTCCCTTTCCCATCCTTCTCCCCCTTCACTTTCCCCCCCCCTCCCCTGTACACATGACCCCAGACCACAATTATAGATCTCCGGCCTTATAGGGGGTTCATCTCCGGCCTGGCCAACACCCCTAATTCTTGCTTATAAAAGAGACACATTTCACAAACTCATTTTTTTTACTGTAAGATTTTTTTTTTTTTTGAGTGTTTGTAGATTCTTGTTTTTGTTTTGTTGTTTGGTGGTGGTGAGATTGGTTTGTTGGGCTTGACACAACATAGAACACAACACACAACACAACACAACACAACACACAACACAACACAACACACAACACACAACACAACACGTAGATCAACAGCTAAAGTGGTGTAAGTGTTAAGCCTCGCACCAGCTACAGTATAATCTTCTATAATACTCTAAGTCTTCTTTTATAATGCTTAACTTCACGTCCCAAGATATTACACTTCCTCCGAGTTATACCTTGAAGGAAGACCAACAAGGTGAGGCGAATTAGGATCACAAGGAGTTTATTATTATATTAAACATGAATACTTACTGTAGTTTAAGTTAAGGATATTTCTTTAAGTAAATACAAGTTACATATTATCCCTATAAAGTTTTAAGACAGGGCAGCGTGGATATAGTACACTGTATATTAATACTTCAATACACAGGGAGGTAATATGACCGGTACTGTACTCGATCACCTTTACTTCCTCAACTGTAAAGTCAGGTACACTATAGGGGTGTATCCCATGTATATACCTGTATATTGGTGACCCTTAGGACATGACGTGTCTGCCTGATAGGTTAGATTACGTTACGTTAGGTCGGGGGAAAGATAGGTCACATAATTTAAGGTTGGATTGGATCAAGTTAGGTTAAATTGGGTTAGGTTAGGTTTGGTTTGGTTATGGTGACGCCGAGATAAATAATATATTCATGAAGCAATTTTTCGTGGTATTTTCAAGAGGCGGCGGAGCTTACCACCATCATAACTGCCTCCAACCTCATCGCACTGCCCCCCCACACGCCCACATACTCTTAACTCCTTCTACTGTACACTATCAAAGGCAGTCCCCGAGAGCGTCTGTAATAATAATAATAACAGACAGATAGATAGATAGATAGATAGATAGATAGATAGATAGATAGATAGATAGATAGATAGATAGATAGATAGACAGAAAGACAGACAGACAGACAGACAGACAGACAGAGAGAGAGAGAGAGAGAGGTCACTTACCTTCTCGTTGTTGATGTACCAGGTGAGGTTGGCCGCTGGGAAGGACTTGGCGGAGGTACAGGTAAGGTGGACTTCATCACCTATATGGTACTTGTTCTTGATGCCTCGGATCTTCGGTTTCTCCTGCGGCACGTCTGTTACACACATACATACATGTGAGTAAACTACCTCTCTTGTTACGTTCATGTATATATACTCATACACACACACACATACATATATAGATACACACATGCATATTCTCTCTCTCTCTCTCTCTCTCTCTCTCTCTCTCTCTCTCTCTCTCTCTCTCTCTCAACACCTACCGACCACCGTCATTGTGTTACTCTTGTCCGCGGTGTAGAACTGAGGCCACTCTGCCGTGATCTCACACTTGTACTTCCCCGACGACCCAAACTGTACGTCGTTCAGCACAATCTTGGCCCCAGTCGATTTATTTTCCTGTAACGAGGTGATGAAGTGGTTATGTTAAGTCACGTGGTTATTGTTAAATCACACCTGAATACAGTCACGTTTCATAATTAATTTACCTGGTTACAGTGAGTTACATAAATTAGGATATGTAGTTAAAGTCAGGTACTGTACATAACTAAATCACATGGTTACAGTCAGGTACATAATTAAGCCACCTGGTTACAGTCAGGTACATAATTGTGCCACCTAGTTACAGTCAGGTACATAATTAAGCCACCTGGTTACAGTCAGGTACATAATTAAGCCACCCAGTTACAGTCAGGTACATAATTAAGCCTCCCAGTTACAGTCAGGTACATAATTAAGCCACCCAGTTACAGTCAGGTACATAATTAAACCTCCCAGTTACAGTCAGGTACATAATTAAGCCTCCCAGTTACAGTCAGGTACATAATCAATATATATCTCCAGTTTAACATTAACACCCGCTGTAATGTTTATCAAATACCTATAATACCTATAATATCTTTCTTAAATTATCTATCATCTTACAAATAGAATCAATTCTGAAAATAAAATAATATCAATAAATTAAACGAAATCTTAAAATTTTCTCAAATCTGTAAATTATATGAAATCTGGAAACTTAAAAAAAAATAATAAAATAGGAGTAAAACAAACTAAGTAAAAAAAATCTGTAAATGAAATGTGTGAATCAGTGAAGGAGAATGAACAGGGGATGAACAGGGGATGAACAGGGGATGAACAGGAGAATGAAGAGGGGATGAACAGGGAATGAACAGGGAATGAACACAGGCTATAGCAAAGATCAGGATAATTCACCTTGGCTGGGAATATTATCTTTTTTCTGACACACTTTCCACTAATTGCTAATGCGTGTTAACCATGAAATAAAAAAAGTGAAAATGGGTTTAATGAGCTGACAGGTAACAGGTTGGTGTGTTTGTTTTGCTTTGTTTGTCGTCAGTTTGTGAAGCTCAAGGTGGCTCATTTATACATACATACATACATACACGTTCGGTTAGGTTAGGTTAAGTTTAGTTAGGATAGGTTAGGTTATGTTAGGTTACTTTGGGTTTGATTAGGATAAGTTAGTTTAGGTTAGGTTAACTTAGGTCAGGTTCCTGCCTTTCACCACCAGAACAAACATACTATGATAAAATACGTAACAACAAAACATTAACATTACAACATCTTCATTAAGAAACATCGTAAGTGAGGACTGATATCATCTTAGTTTTATTATATATATATATATTTTTTAAGATAAGCTCTAACACTCAACTTTTATTGCGTGGACGATAAGCTAAAAACAAAAGAACAGAGACGCTAATAATGGCGGGAAAATCTAACGCTTAACACATGGACAACAATAACACATAATGACTCCCTTCAGAGAAATTTCTCATCAAAAGATAAGTCATTTTCATATGTAAGTTGTTTGTCTCGTGTTTGTGTTGTTTCTGATGAAGAGAAGCAAACAATATTATCTTTGTTTACTGTCAGCTGGCTTTTAAGATTCTTTAGATATACGTAAATGAATTGTGGTGTCGTTATTGGAGCTTGTCGAAGGGGAGGAAGCATAGGTGTCGTTTGTTGTTATTATTGCTGTTTTAGTTTAATTTATTGTTGTACTTTTATTCCCCAGGTATTGTCTATAGCGTATGCCATGGTGGAGGAGGAGGAGGGAACGAAGGGGAAGGAGGGGGAGGAGAAGGAAGAGAGAAGGTAGGAGAGAAGGAGGGGGAAGGGGAGGCTCTAACAGGAAGAAAACAGCAGAAGTGCAATATGTAGCCCACAACAGGAGAGGTGTAAACAGATAGCCTACAACAGAATGGGTGTAACAGGATCCCCACAACAGGAGAAGTGTAAGCAGATAGCTACAACAGGATGGGTGTAACAGGATCCCCCACAACAGAGAGGTGTAACAAGATAGCCTACAACAGGATGGGTGTAACAGGATCCCCCCACAACAGGAGAGGTGTAACAGATAGCCTACAACAGTTGGGGCAACAGGATCCCCAGGAGGAGAAGGTGCTAACAGATAGCCTACAACAGGATGGCCCACAACAGGAGAGGTGTAACAGATAGCCTACAACAGGATGGGTGTAACAGGATCCCCACAACAGGAGAGGTGTAACAGATAGCCTACAACAGGATGGGTGTAACAGGATCCCCACAACAGGAGAGGTGTAACAGATAGCCTACAACAGGATGGGTGTAACAGGATCCCCACAACAGGAGAGGTGTAACAGATAGCCTACAACAGGATGGGTGTAACAGGATCCCCACAACAGGAGAGGTGTAACAGATAGCCTACAACAGGATGGGTGTAACAGGATCCCCACAACAGGAGAGGTGTAACAGATAGCCTACAACAGAATGGGTGTAACAGGATCCCCACAACAGGAGAGTGTAACAGATAGCCTACAACAGGATGGGTGTAACAGGATCCCCACAACAGGAGAGGTGTAACAGGATAGCCCTACAACAGGATGGGTGTAACAGGATCCCCACAACAGGAGAGGTGTAACAGATAGCCTACAACAGGATGGGTGTAACAGGATCCCCACAACAGGAGAGGTGTAACAGATAGCCTACAACAGGATGGGTGTAACAGGATCCCCACAACAGGAGAGGTGTAACAGATAGCCCACAACAGGATGGGTGTAACAGGATCCCCACAACAGGAGGGTGTAACAGATAGCCCACAACAGGAAGCTCAGGTCTCAGCCTCACACAGGAAACGGAAGCCTCCAGTCATCCTCCTCAAGAAAGGTTTAGTGATGTTTTGGTGTTGTAACGTGAGTCTTGTGTCTCTCTGTCTGTCTTTCTGTCTGTCTTTACGTATACAGTATATACCAGTGAATTACTATCTATCTATCTATCTATCTATCTATCTACCTATCTATCTATCATATTCTGTTAACAAAATAACGTTTCCTTAAGCTCTGGTCATAGAGAAATATTTAAAGATATCGATTTTTTTTGTGTAATCCAAAGTTTACCGGCTCATAGGTGTTAAGGCAAAGAATGTCATCAGACAGACAGACATACACTAATACACTTACGTTCTCACACTCCCAGACATATGCACAGACGCCCTCACACTCACACCCTCACACTCTATTGTGGTTGAAAGGGTAACTCGTCCTCCTGCACATCATTAGTCAGCTTGGTGGCCGAGGGTGGTGTAAACCCTCGCCCCGACACACTGTCTGGGGGGGACGTCTTGAGTGTGTAGTGAGTGTGTCTTGAAGAATCTTGACTTAAGTGACGCGTGCAACAAGCTGACACAAGATGGCTCAGGGTGACACTGTCTGACTTCATTCAAGTTTTGCAAGTCAAATGGGCGCCAGTCCTAATTGGCTATAGTCTTAATGGGCTCCTGTTTTAATGAGCCTAATAGGAATGGGGGGCAGGTCTTATGGCTTCCCAGCACTTTGGGGCCCTTATCCCACAGGTTGGGGCCCATTAGTACTAAGACTCATTAGGACTGAGTCAATTAAGACAAAGGTAATGAACATAGAGTTCCAACACGTGTATTGAGAAGGACATAACCTTAAAATACTGACTTTACCGCATAGTTCCTACATATTGTAACTTAGACAGTATACAGTATGCATGGTGACCTGTCGTGTAATGGTCAGAATGCTCGCCTCGCAAGCGAGCGGACTCGGGTTTGATCCCCGGGCAGGGTGAAATTATGGGCAAATTTCTTTACGCCATTTGCCTCCGTCTATCCAGCAGTAGTTAGGGACCTATATGTTAATCGATTTGCGGATCGTGTTCCGGGGTAATGGTTAGCCAGTGCAGTTGGCGAGTTGTCCGGTCTTTTCGGACTATTCCTTGACACTGGGTCATGCAACTCGTTAACTCAGGGAGTGGTTGTTGTGTTGGCGACAGCTTCTACACCTTAAACAAATTCACTCCTAGGTGGCCTTTGGGCTGGCCATCTTCATTACACGAGGGGCAACCATTATTACTACTATTATTATTATTTTTACTACATGATACATATACTATAACTTTCAAATAGTACACAAACTAGTTCCCTGCACATTATGTATACAAACCGGTGTACATGTTTGACACATAACTTGACGGGTAATGAAAAGAAAATTCCGGGTATTTAAGTCAAAATTTCAACCCAATTAATTCTGAGTTTCCCTTAAAGGTGGGTGAGCTGGCATGAGTAACGATGAGTCAACTATGTCCTGTGATGTGTGGTGGCTGTCATACATACATACATACATACATACATACATACATACATACATACACACACACACACACACACACACACACGACTCATATACACACACACACACACACACACACACACACACACACACACACACGCGACTCATACACACACACACACACACACACACACACACACACACACACACACACACACACACACGACTCATATACACACACATATCAAGACCCCAGGAATGCGACCATCTTGGTGATCTAATTAAACCCGGGTTAGAAATTCTCTGTTTCCGGGTTATAATATGACTTTGTAAAACACGCCACACTCACACCACTATCCTCCCGTCTTAATGGCGCCCGGGACCCACCACCACTACCCTGCCACACCCTCTACCCCGCCATAACCACAATAGCGCCACAACCACCACCGCGCTATCACCACAACCACGCCACTATCACAACCATCACCACACTACTACCACCACCCCCTCGCCACCACTATTACAGCACCATTACCACCACCAAATCACCACCATTATCACGTCACCACCACCACCACCACCACCACATCACTCCTAGTATCAACAGTATTAATAGTAGTTGTAATGATATTATTTGAAGTAGTGGTATTACTCCAGTAGTAGTAGTAGTAGTAGTAGCAAGATAAGGGCATACGTTGATCAAGGCAGCTTCACTCCTCTGGTGTTCACAACCTCTGGTGGGATGGGACCAAGTGCAAGATGCTTCTACGCCAGACTCGCGGAGGTGATATCCGAACAGAAGCAGCAGCCCTGAAGTTATGTTACAGCCTGGATGAGATGTCGACTGTCCTTCTCTCTCCTTAGGTCGGCTTTGCTCTGCCTCAGGGGAACGAGAGCATCGGCCTCAAAGCCGACAACAGTCACTGAATGCCGCTTAGATCTGCGGCTCAACTAACTCAACACAGCTGGGATAGCTACTTATGTATTAGGATATTTAATTTAAAGGTAATAAAATGGCGGCGAAGGATGGAGGCCATTTTAGAAAAAAAAGTAGTAGTAATAGTAGCAGTAGTAGTATATCAACATGTTTCTCTATAAAGATATAGTAATAAAACAAACTTCTATATTCTCCTGTATGAGAATAAATAACAAAATAATCGGTCTCCTCATATAGATTGATAACTCATTAGATTTGCCAAGGGTACCATTCAATTAATTAAATTTCGACCCAACTTGCTATCTTATCAGCGACGAAAAATCCGGATTCAACACTTATGAACCCGGATTGGACAACATGAACGAGAGAGTATGGAGTGTTACCTCTGCTTGCCTTCGTCGTGTCAGCTGGAGGAAATTAAGTTTGTCTCACACACTGATAACAAAATCTGGCGTGAGGGCGCGGGAGAGGGTCGTTGGGAGAGCAGGGGAGGGTAATTGGGAGAGGGGTGAGAGAGGGGAGTGATAGGGACGTGAGAGGGGCGAATCTTAGCGGAGGAATCATTTGATGGAGATGGATGGAGCGAGGAGAGAGAGAGAGAAAGAAAGAAATGGCGAGGAGGAAGGTCGTGCAATTCTCATATCCAGAGGCACCAAGTTGGCTAGGATGAGAAATGGGTGTGTATGGGATGTGTAGGAGTAGGAGGGGGTGTAGGTGTAAGTGTGGGGGGGGAGGTGTAGGTGTGGGTATGTGTAAGGGAAGGTGTGGGTGTCTGGGATAAGGAAGGGTGTAGCGAGTGAGAAGGGAAACAAAAGAATAAGGTAAGAACAAGGTAGAGAAGATGCGGAGATAGGGAGAATGAAGGGGAAGAGAGGGAGGCGTAAAGAAGAAGAAGAAGAAGAAGAAGAGACAGGACTTACAACTAGCAACAATATCTGGTTAGAGCCAAACGAGGACTCCAAGACGTACTCAACTGTATCTAACTAAAGTCATTCCAGTGGCTTAGTACGGGCCAAGTTTGCTTCTTCATCACTAAACACGAAACATTTTTGGTTACGGAGAACTAAAAACTAACCTAACTTACCCCGGGGGTGAGTGTGATGCGTTTGTGGTGGGTGTGTGTGATGCGTGTGTGGTGGGTGTTGTGTGTGTGGAGGGTGTTGTGTGGTGGGTGTTGTGTGGTGGAGTTGTGTGGTGGGTGTTGTGTGGTGGGTATTGTGTGTGTGTGGTGGGTGTGTGTGGTGGGTGTTGTGTGGTGGGTATTGTGTGTGGTGGGGGTTGTGTGGTGGGATTGTGTGTGTGGTGGGTGTTGTGTGTGGTGGGTGTTGTGTGTGGGTGGGTGTGTGTGTGGTGGGGGTGTTGTGTGGTGGTGGGTGGTGTGTGGTGGGTGTTGTGTGTGTGGTGGCGTGTGTGGTGGGTGTTGTGTGTGTGGTGGGTGCTGTGTGTGTGGTGGGTGTTGTGTGTGGGTGTTGTGTGTGTGGTGGGTGTTGTGTGTGTGGTGGGTGTTGGTGTGTGGTGGGTGTCAGGTGTGTGGGGTGTTGTGTGTGTGGTGGTGTTGTGTGTGTGGTGGTGCTGGTGTGTGTGGTGGGTGTTGTGTGTGTGGTGGTGTTGTGTGTGTGGTGGGTGTTGTGTGTGTGGGTGTTGTGTGTGTGGTGGGTGTTGTGTGTGTGGTGGGTGTTGGTGTGTGGTGGTGTTGTGTGTGGGTGGGTGTGTGTGTGGTGGGTTGTGGGTGGGTGTTATGTGTGGTGGGTGTTGTGTGTGTGGGGGGTGTTGTGTGTGGGTGGGTGTTGTGTGTGGTGGTGTGTGGTGGGTGTGTGGTGGGTGTTGTGTGTGTGGTGGGTGTTGTGTGTGGTGTGTGTGTGTGGTGGGTGTTGTGTGTGGTGGGTGTTGTGTGTGTGGTGTGGGTGTGTGTGTGTGTGTGGTGGGTGTTGTGTGTGTGGTGGGTGTTGTGTGTGTGGTGGGTGTTGTGTGTGTGGTGTGTTGTGTGTGTGGTGGGTGTCAGTGTGGTGGGTGTGTGTGTGTGGTGGGTGTTGTGTGTGTGTGTGGGGTGTTGTGTGTGGTGGGGTGTGTGTGTGTGGTGGGTGTTGTGTGTGTGGTGGGTGTTGTGTGTGTGTGGTGGTGTGTGTGTGGTGGGTGTGGTGGGTTGGTGTGTGTGTGGTGGTGTGTGTGTGTGGTGGGTGTTGTGTGTGTGGTGGGTGTTGTGTGTGTGGTGGGTGTTGTGTGTGTGGTGGGGTGTGTGTGTGGTGGTGTTGTGTGGTGGGTGTTGTGTGGTGGTGTGTGTGTGGTGGTGTGGTGGGTGTGGGTGTTGTGTGGTGGTGTTGTGTGTGTGGTGGTGTTGTGTGTGTGTGGCGGGTGTTGTGTGTGTGTGGTGGGTGGTGTGTGGTGGGTGTGTGTGTGTGGTGGGTGTTGTGTGTGTGGTGGGTGTGTGTGGTGGGGTTGTGTGGTGGGTGTGTGGTGGGGTGTGGGTGGTGTGGGTGTGGTGTGGTGGTGTGTGTGGTGGGTGTTGTGTGTGTGGTGGGTGTTGTGTGTGTGTGGTGGGTGTTGTGTGTGTGTGGTGGGTGTTGTGTGTGGTGGCGTTGTGTGGTGGTTTTTTGTGTGGTGGATGTTGTTGGTGGGTGTGTGTGTGTGTGGTGGGGTTGTGTGTGGTGGGTGTTGTGTGTGTGGGTGGGTGTTGTGTGTGGTGGGTGTTGTGTGTGTGGGGGTGTTGTGTGTGTGTGGTGGGTGTTGTGTGTGGTGGGTGTTGTGTGGTGGTGCTTTGTGGTGGTGGTGGTGGGTGTTGTGTGTGTGGTGGGTGCAGGTGTGGTGGGTGTTGTGTGTGTGGTGTGTGTGTGTGGTGGGTGTTTGTGTGGTGGGTGTTATGTGTGGTGGTGTGTGGTGGGGTTTGTGTGGTGGGTGTTTTGTGTGGTGTGTGGTGTGTTGTGTGTGTGGTGGGTGTTGTGTGTGTGGTGGGTGTTGTGTGTGTGTGGTGGGTGTTGTGTGTGGTGGGTGTTGTGTGTGTGTGGTGGGTGTTGTGTGTGTGGTGGGTGTTGTGTGTGTGGTGGGTGCTTGTGTGTGGTGGGTGTTGTGTGTGTGGTGGGTATGGTGTGGTGGGTGTTGTGTGTGTGTGTGTGGTGGGTGTTGTGTGTGTGGTGGGTGTTGTGTGTGGGTGGTGGTGGGTGTTGTGTGTGGTGGTGTTGTGTGTGGTGGGTGTTGTGTGTGTGGTGGGTGTTGGTGTGTGGTGGGTGTTGTGTGGTGTGGTGGGTGTTGTGTGTGTGGTGGGTGTTGTGTGTGGTGGTGTTGTGTGTGGTGGGTGTTGTGTGTGTGGTGGGTGTTGTGTGGATGTTGTGTGGTGGTTGTGTGTGGTGGGTGTTGTGTGGTGGGATTGTGTGTGGTGGGTGCTGTGTGGTGGTGTGTGTGTGGTGTGTGTTGTGTGGTGGGTTTGTGTGTGGTGGGTGTTGTGTGTGTGTGGTGGGTGTTGTGTGGTGGTTGTGTGTGTGTGGTGGGTGTGTGGTGGGTGTTGTGTGGTGGGTGTTGTGTGTTGGGTTGTGTGGTGGGTTGTGTGTGGTGGGTGTTGTGGTGGGTGTTGTGTGGTGGTTGGTGGGTTGGTGTGTGGTGGGTGTTGTGTGGTGGGTTGTGTGGTGGTGGGCGTTGTGTTGTGTGTGGTGGGTATTGTGTGTGGTGGGTGTTGTGTGTGTGATGGTGTTGTGTGTGGTGGGTTGGTGTGGTGGGTTGTGTGTGGTGGGTGCGGTGGTGGGTGTTGTGTGGTGGGTGTTGTGTGTGGTGGGTATTGTGTGTGGTGGGTGTTGTGTGTGGTGGGTGGGTGGTGGGTTGTGTGTGGTGGGTGTTGTGTGTGGTGGGTGTTGTGTGTGGTGGGTGTTGTGTGTGGTGGTGTGTGTGGTGGTGTTGTGTGGTGGCTTGTGTGTGGTGGGTGTTGTGTGTGTGGGTGTTGTGTGTGGTGGGTTGTGTGTGTGGTGGGTGTTGTGTGTGTGTGGGATTGTGTGTGTGTGTGGTGTTGTGTGTGGTGGGTGTTGTGTGGTTGTGTGTGGTGGTGTGTGTGGTGGGTTGTGTGTGGTGGGTGTTGGTGTGGTGGCTTGTGTGTGGTGGGTGTTGTTTGTGGTGGGTGTTGTGTGTGTGGTGGGTATTGTGTGTGGTGGGTGTTGTGTGGGTTGTGCGGTGGGTGTGGTGGTGGTGGGTGTGGTGGTGGGTGTGTGTGGTGGGTGTTGTGTGTGGGTGTTGTGTGTGGTGGGTTGTGTGTGGTGGGTGTTGTGTGGTGGGTGTTGTGTGGTGGGTGTCGTGTGTGGTGGGTGTTGTGTGGTGGTTGTGTGTGTGGTGGGTGTTGTGTGTGTGGTGGGTGTTGGTGTGGTGGATTGTGTGTGGTGGGTGTTGTGTGGTGGTTGTGGTGGGTGTTGTGTGGGTGGTTGTGTGGTGGTTGTGTGTGTGGTGGGTGGTGTGGTGGGTGGTGTGTGGTGGTGTTGTGTGGTGGCTTGTGTGTGGTGGTGTTGTGTGTGGTGTGGGTGTGTGTGTGTGTGGTGGGTGTTGTGTGTGTGGTGGTGTGGTGTGTGGTGGGTGTTGTGTGTGTGGTGGGTGTTGTGTGTGTGGTGGGTGTTTGTGTGTGGTGGGTGTTGTGTGTGTGGTGGGTGTTTTGTGTGTGGTGTTGTGTGGTGGGTGTTTGTGTGTGGTGGGTGTTGTGTGTGGTGGGTGTTGTGTGTGGTGGGTGTTGTGTGTGGTGGGTGTGTGGTGGGTGTTTTTGTGTGGTGGGTGTTGTGTGTGTGGTGGGTGTTGTGTGTGGTGGGTTTTGTGTGGTGGGTGTTGTGGTGGGTGTTTTGTGTGGTGGGAGTTGTGTGTGTGTGGTGGGTGTTGTGTGGTGGGTGTTGTGAGGTGGGTGTTGTGTGTGTGGTGGGTGTTGTGTGTGTGGTGGGTGTGTGTGTGTGGTGGGTGTTGTGTGTGTGGTGGGTGTTGTGTGTGTGTGGTGGGGTTATGTGTGGTGGGTGTTGTGTGGTGGGTTTTGTGTAGTGGTGTGTATGGTGGTGTTGTGTGTGTGGTGGGTGTTGTGGTGTGGTGGGTGTTGTGTGTGTGGTGGGTGTTGTGTGTGTGGTGGGTGTTATGTGTGGGGGTGTTGTGTGGTGGGTGTTTTGGTGTAGTGGATGTGTGTGTGGTGGGTGTTGTGTGTGTGGTGGGTGTTATGTGTGGTGGGTGTTTGTGTGTGTGGTGGGTGTTGGTGTGGTGGGTATTATGTGTGGTGGGATTATGTGTGGTGGGTGTTGTGTGGTGGGTGTTTTGTGTGGTGGGTGTCTTGTGTAGTGGATGTGGTGGCGGGTGTTGGTGTGTGGTGGGTGTTGTGTGTGTGGTGGGTGTTGTGTGTGTGTGGGGGGTGTTGTGTGTGTGTGGTGGTGCTGGTGTGTGGTGTTGTGTGTGGTGGGTGCTGTGTGTGTGGTGGGCATTGTGTGTGGTGGGTGTTGTGTGTGTGTGTGTGGTGGGTGTTGTGTGTGTGGTGTGGGTGTTGTGGTGTGTTGTGTGTGGTGGGTGTTGTGTGTGTGGTGGGTGTTGTGTGTGTGGTGGGTGTTGTGTGTGTGGTGGGTGTTGTGTGTGGTGGGTGTTGTGTGTGGTGGTGGGTGTTGTGTGTGTGGTGGGTGTTGTGTGGTGGGCTAGGTGGGGCGTTGTGTGTGTGGTGGGTGTTGTGTGGTGGATGCTGGTGTGGTGGATTGTGTGTGGTGGGTGTTGTGTGGTGGGTTGTGTGTGGTGGGTGTTGTGTGGTGGCTTGTGTGTGTGGTGGGTGTTGTGTGTGGTGGGCATTGTGTGTGGTGGGTGTTGTGTGGTGGGTGTTGTGTGTGGTGGGTGTTGTGTGTGTGGTGGGTGTTGTGTGGTGGTTGTGTGTGGTGGGTTTGTGTGTGGTGGGTGTTGGTGGTGGTGGGTGTTGTGTGGTGGTGTTGTGTGTTGTGTGTGTGGGGGTTTGTGTGTGGTGGGATTGTGTGTGGTGGGTGTTGTGTGTGGGTGTTGTGTGGTGGGCATTGTGTGTGGTGGGTGTTGTGTGGTGGGTATTAGTGTGGTGGTGTTGTGTGGTGGGTTGTGTGTGGTGGGTGTGTGTGGTGGGTGGGTGTTGTGTGTGTGGTGGGATTGTGTGTGGTGGGTGTTGTGTGTGGTGGGTGTTGTGTGGTGGGGTGTGTGTGGTGGGTGTTGTGTGGTGGGATTGTGTGTGGTGGGTGTTGTGTGTGGTGGTGCTGTGTGGTGGGTGTTGTGTGTGGTGGGTGTTGTGTGGTGGGTATTGTGTGGTGGGTGTTGTGTGGTGGTTGTGTGGTGGGGTGTTGTGTGTGGTGGCATTGTGTGTGGTGGGTGTTGTGTGTGGTGGTGTTGTGTGTGGTGGGTTGTGTGTGGTGGGTGTTGTGTGTGGTGGGATTGTGTGTGGTGGGTGTTGTGTGTGTGGTGGGTGTTGTGTGGTGGTTGTGTGTGTGCGGGTGTTGGGTGTGGTGGGGTTGTGTGTGGTGGTGTTGTGTGGTGGGTGTTGTGTGTGGTGGGTGTTGTGTGTGGTGGGTGTTGTGTGTGGTGGTGTGGCGTGGTGGGTTGTGGTGGTGGGATTGTGTGTGGTGGTGTGTGGTGGGTGTTGGTGTGGTGGGCTTGTGTGTGGTGGGTGTTGTGTGGTGGGGTGTTGTGTGGTGGGTGTTGTGTGTGGTGGGTGTTGTGTGTGGTGGGTATTGTGTGTGGTGGGTGTTGTGTGTGTGGTGGTGTTGTGTGGTGGGTGTGTGTGTGGTGGGTGTTGTGTGGTGGCATTGTGTGTGGTGGGTGTTGTGTGGTGGGTATTGTGTGTGGTGGGTGTTGTGTGTGGTGGGTGTTGTGTGTGGTGGGTGGTGTGGTGGCATTGTGTGTGGTGGGTGTTGTGTGGTGGGTGTTGTGTGGGTGGTGTCTGTGGTGGGTGTTGTGTGTGGTGGATTGTGTGTGTGGTGGGTGTTGTGTGTGGTGGGTGGTGTGTGGTGGGTGTTAGGTGGTGGGTATTGTGTGGTGGGTGTAGGGTGGTGGGTGTGTGTGGTGGGTGTGGTGTGGTGGGTGTTGTGTGTGGTGGGTGTTGTGTGGTGGGTGTGTGTGTGGTGGTGTTGTGTGGTGGGTGTTGTGTGGTGGGTATTGTGTGTGGTGGGTGTTGTGTGGTGGGTGTTGTGTGTGGTGGGTGTTGTGTGTGTGGTGGGTGTTGTGTGGTGGGTGTTGTGTGTGGTGGGTGTTGTGTGGTGGGTATTGTGTGTGTGGTGGGTGTTGTGTGGTGGGTGTTGTGTGGTGAAAGAGCAGGAGAGAGAGAGAGAGAGGAGAAGGAGAGAGAGAGAGAGATCAGCTGGTGGTCACATCATGTTACTTTATGTGTTAAGTTAATGTGTCATCATGGGCCAATAAGATGCCTTCCCAGTCATTACCATAAGCATCAAGATACTAATGATATGTGGAGGCGTGATCAACCTTATCGCTCATCACTTTTACGACTTAATTATCACCATTATCCTCGGGAGTTCATTCACACGTTAGAGGATAGGGTCTCTCTCTCTCTCTCTCTCTCTCTCTCTCTCTCTCTCTCTCTCTCTCTCTGCTAAGTGAACGTATCTAGATAAGGAAGATTATCACTTACGAGAAATATTGGGCATACGAACTTTAGTGACTCCAAGAACACTCGAGAGGTCATCACTACCAATTATTACAACACCAATGATTATTCCGAAATTTACACTGCAATTAGCGGATAATTTTCTGATATGACTTAAAACAAATTATATTGCAAAGTTATCATATAATTTTACTTCTGGGGCAGATGTCGTTCGTGAGTCATGAAATTTTGTGGGGGGTATTTTAAAAAGTGTGTGTGTGTGTGTGTGTGTGTGTGTGTGTGTGTGTGTGTGTGTGTGTGTGTGTGTGTGTGTTTGTGTGTGTGTGTGTGTGTGTGTGTGTGTTATAGAAGACTAAGTAAATATTTATGTGATAAATCATTGGGTCGTAGGCCAAAAAAGAAAAAATCATACTCTTGTTTTGTAAATGTTATATGTCATTAATAGAAAGTACCAGCCTATGTCACTGACTGCGGGAAAGTGCCAACATTTGCCATTGACCTATAAGAGATTCGGTCACTTACCAGCCTCGGGGAAACACACGATTAGATGGCATTAACTCGATCTAATTAATTATGGAGAAAAAAAAATATATACAACTTTTTATTTTATTTTTAATGATACGTCGATTGAAAAATATCTTGGAGAGAGAGAGAGAGAGAGAGAGAGAGAGAGAGAGAGAGAGAGAGAGAGACAAACGGACCCCTTCCCTGATGAAAGTCGGAGGTAAGTGATGCGGCCACCAGGAGATTGGATGACAACTCAGATCAATTGGCGATGTCCAGGGCCAACGACCTGAGCACTTCACAGTGAGAGGAGAGAGAAAGCGAGCACCAGAGATGGGAGGGAGTAGGGGGGATAGTAAGTAAGGTGGGAGAGAAAGTGAATGAAGATAGTGAAATGGGACGGAGAGAAAGGAAGGGAAAGAAGATGAAAGTACTTGATGCATTAAGAGGGAAAGCAAATGAAACCATAAAAACTACCTCTCCCTCTCTCTCTCTCTCTCTCTCTCACACATACACACACGTCAGCAGGGCCACAGTCAGCCTCCCTCACACACGTCAGCAGGGCCACAGTCAGCCTCCCTCACACACGTCAGCAGGGCCACAGTCAGCCTCCCTCACACACGTCAGCAGGGCCACAGTCAGCCTCCCTCACACACGTCAGCAGGGCCACAGTCAGCCTCCCTCACACACGTCAGCAGGGCCACAGTCAGCCTCCCTCACACACGTCAGCGAGGGCCGCAGTCAACAAGGATAATTGGATGGTTTAATTTCTAAATTGCGGCGGAGATGTATGACCTGCCGCAGCCCATTACCTCTCCCGCCCACTTAACACGGGAGCCCTCTGCCCTCATACTGGTCAGCCCTTAAACTGTCCAGCCCTCATACTGGTCAGCCCCCAAACTGTACAGCCCTCATACTAGTCAACCCTGAAACTGCCCAGCCCTCATACCTCTCAGCCCTCATACTGCCTAGCCCTTAACCCTCATACTGACCAGCTCTCAGCCCTCATACTCACCTTCAGCTCTCATACCAACCAGTCCTTATTCTGACAGCCCTTATACTCACCTCCAGCCCTCATACCAACCAGTCCTTATTCTGACAGCCTTCATACTGACGAGCCCTCAATCCTCATACTGGTCTGCCCTCAGCCCTCATACTGACCTGCAGCCCTCAGCCTTCAACCCTTATACCACTATTCCATAAACAAGCCATTCCTAACACCGGCATTTATTTAATTAACTATAACAGTGACTTGTGTTGTGTTATTTAGTGATGTGTTGTATTGCCATTGTGGTTGTGTTGTGTTGTGTGTGGTGTATGTGTATTGTGTGTTGTGATGGGTTGTGATATGTGTTGTATTGTTTTCTCTTGTGTTATATTGTGTGTTGTATTATGTTGTGTTGTATTATGTTGTGTTGTGCTATGTTGTATTGTGTTGCGTTGTGTCATTATCGGCCTGAACACGTCTAGTAAATAAAGAGATCAATGATCAAATTGTACCATCTGTAACACCAATGTTTGCCCATCTCCACGTTGAGTCATGAGACAGAAACATCTCTCTCATTTATGCCACTACCTAATGCTTTATCCCCTTTAAGACTGAGAAATATCTGTCAAAACACACAAGGCGGGGCACAGCAACAATTACTGTGGCGGAAGCACACACAGGTTGAAACACTAAATCATTTATTTAACACACAACAAGGGCCAATACAAACTTATATAAACTAAATAAAGCATTCTAGGTATCCTCTGAGAATTTTTAGTTAGGTAGTGATGCTTGTTTTTCTTTATATCGTCCCTAAATACAAAGTTTCGTGCTTCTCTTGGTAACAGTTTTCAACATTGTAAAATTTTTTATGACGCGAGGCTGTTATCATTCTCCCACTCGCCACCTTCACCAAAATTTTCATTTATGGGAGAAAATAGAACCAAACTACATTACTTTGCTAGTGTAACTGTGGTACGAATATTAACAAACTCATGCCTTCATTACCGTCTTCAACATTGTGCCGTTAAGTTTCTGATTTGATTTATTAATAAAAATAAATATTAATGCAAGTAAGACTAAGATATTTATATAACTAAAATTGCAGTTAATGATATAAAATACAGCTACAGTTATATTCACATGGAGACAGTTTCATAAAGGAGGTGTTTTGACTTAGAAGTGATTAATTGTTTCTCATTTGAAACCTGAACTTCATAAGTGTCACTCAGAGGAGGACTGTGGCTTAACTTGTTCTGTAATTTCAGACTCATTTTTCTTTTTTAGGACAATTTACTGAGTGTTTTGAACTCCAGGCACTTTGTTAAGGATATTTTCTATGTCACTGTATATTTAAGGTGGTGTTAAATGAGCAGTGTTAAGTGTTTTAGTGATTTATTCTGGAACTAGTGATTTAAACTTTCTGTAAACAAACAGTTGTCGGAGCGGAGTGTTTTATTTATGTGAAGTTTGATATTAAATAAGAAGTCTCGTAGTAAACGTATTAATTATTGAGCGTAACTTTACTTAGTGATAAAATAAGTAATTATTGTATTCACGAAACAACAATGACGCCGTATGTGGAAATATCTTTAATTGGATTAATGACACTAAAACAATATAAAAATATACAAAAAGTGAAAATATCTAATATTAACGTGAAAAAAATATTGAAAATTAATTAATACGAAAAAAAGGTAAGTGAAGGCAACAGTGTTTAAACCATTTTAAGTTCTGTACTGTATTTGTTAACATCTCACCGTGACAAAATGTTTACAGATAAGATATTTCTTAATGGCGTATACTATATATTTATATACTGTTGTGTACAAGGTGAAAATTCAGATATTTATTCTAGTAAACAGGGGAATAATAATAATTTTTTCTCTATCATCCAGACGAAATGGTGACAAAATAACTCTTTTTTTTAACGGGAATAATTATGTCTATATTTTGCTTATTAGGTGGGAATTAAATAACACCATGAGAGTAGTGTTAATTAAACGGGTTCCCTGTTGCCATTATACAGTGTAATAGGAAAAAAATGGTACTTATTAGTGTGATTTAATTTGGGTTAATGATTTATAACGCCATGCCTCTAACCTCACAATTTGGGGTTTTTCAGGCCTTTTGAAGGTTTCGAAGGTATGGGTGGGGGGGTTATGGTGTTTTTAGGGGGGGGGGGTCTGGGTGTATGGGAGTTTGGGTTTACAGAGCACCTGAAGATTTTAGCCCACCTGAATTATTTGACCTGATAATTAAACACACTGAATTCTACCTTGTGGTTAGTTTAGGTTGATAGGTGAGGTTAGGTTAAGTTCAGTTAAGTTCGGTTACATTATTAAGGTGAGATGAGGTTGATAGGTGAGGTTAGGTTAAATTCGGTAAAGTTAGGTTAGATTATTAAGGTGAGATTAGGTTAGGTTAGGTAATGTTACATTAAGATAGGTTAAAATATTAAGATTAGATAAGGTTTGGGTGGGTAATGTTAGGTTAAGTTAGGTTAGGTTAAATGTACCACTATGCATAATACCTCCTCCTCCTCCTCCTCCTCTGTTAGTCATTAACAGGTTATAACACACTTGGGATTGACAAATTATCTTATCATAATGACATCTTTTGTGACGGACTTTATGACCTCCAGTTGACCTCCCAGCTGAGGTTAACCTTCCAGATGCTGTTGATCTCCCAGCTGGTGTTGACCTCCCAGCTGGTGATGACCTCGCAGCTGGTGTTGATCTCGCTTATGTTGATATCCCTGCTGGTGTTGACCTCCCAGCTGGTGATGACCTATTTGCAGGTTTTGACTTCGTAGGGCCTTTCACAGCTGGTGTTGCTTCATAGGACTTTCACAGCTGGTGTTGACTTCGCAGTGCCGTCTCACAGCTGGTGTTGCCTCATAGAGCTGTCTCACAGCTGGTGTTGCCTCATAGAGCCGTCTCACAGCTGGTGTTGCCTCATAGAGCTGTCTCACAGCTGGTGTTGCTTTATGCGGCAGCCTCACAGCTGGTGTTGACCTCGTAGTGCCTTCTCACAGCTGTTGTTGCCTCATAGAGCCGTATCACAGCTGGTGTTGTGTCTCACAGACTTCTCACAGCTGGTTGCCTCCTTAGAGCCGTCTCACAGCTGGTGTTGCCTCTCAGAGTTGTCTCACAGCTGGTGTTGCCTCCTCACATTGCCGTCTCACAGCTGGTGTTGCCTCCTTAGAGCCGTCTCCAGTGGTGTTGCCTCATAGAGCTGTCTACAGCTGGTGTTGCTTCATAGGACTTTCACAGCTGGTGTTGACTTCGCAGTGCCGTCTCACAGCTGGTGTTGCCTCATAGAGCTGTCTCACAGCTGGTGTTGCCTCATAGAGCCGTCTCACAGCTGGTGTTGCCTCATAGAGCCGTCTCACAGCTGGTGTTGCCTCATAGAGCTGTCTCACAGCTGGTGTTGCTTTATACGGCAGCCTCACAGCTGGTGTTGACCTCGTAGTGCCTTCTCACAGCTGTTGTTGCCTCATAGAGCCGTATCACAGCTGGTGTTGCCTCCTAAGGCCGTCTCACAGTTGGTGTTGACTTATAGAGTTTTCTCATTAAAATTAAATCAAAAGGTCATTCCTTAGGGTCCAACTTTTTGTTGATGTAGCTTATAGCGGTGTCCTGTAGTCTGTCCATAGCTTATAGTGCTGTCCTGTAGTCTGTCCATAGCTTATAGCGGTGTCCTGTAGTCTGTCCATAGCTTATAGTGCTGTCCTGTAGTCTGTCCATAGCTTATAGCGGTGTCCTGTAGTCTGTCCATAGCTTATAGCGGTGTCCTGTAGTCTGTCCATAGCTTATAGCGGTGTCCTGTAGTCTGTCCATAGCTTATAGTGCTGTCCTGTAGTCTGTGTAGCTTATAGCGGTGTCCTGCTCCATATATGGCGGTGTCCTGTAGTCTGTCCATAGTTTATAAGTGCTGTCCTGTAGTCTGTCCATAGCTTATAGCTGTCCTGTCCTGTAGTCTTGTCCATAGCTTATAGCGCTGTCTGTGTAGTTCTGTCCATAGCTTATAGCGCTGTCCTGTAGTCTGTCCACCAGCTTATAGCGCTGTCTAGTGAGATAGCGCTGTCTGTAGTCTGTCCGCAGCTTATAGCGGTGTCCCAGTCTGTCCATAGTTTATAGCGTGTCCTGTAGTCTGTCCATAGCTTATAGCCTGTCCTGTAGTCTGCACATAGCTTATATAGTCTGTCCATAGTTTATAGCGGTGTCCTGTAGTCTGCACATAGCTTATAGCGATGTCCTGTAGTCTGCACATAGCTTATAGCCATGTCCTGTAGTCTGCACATAGCTTATAGCGCTGTCCTGTAGTCTGTCCATAGTTTATAGCGGTGTCCTGTAGTCTGCACATAGCTTATAGCGATGTCCTGTAGTCTGCACATAGCTTATAGCCATGTCCTGTAGTCTGCACATAGCTTATAGCGCTGTCCTGTAGTCTGTCCATAGTTTATAGCGGTGTCCTGTAGTCTGCACATAGCTTATAGCGATGTCCTGTAGTCTGCACATAGCTTATAGCCATGTCCTGTAGTCTGCACATAGCTTATAGCGCTGTCCTGTAGTCTGTCCATAGTTTATAGCGGTGTCCTGTAGTCTGCACATAGCTTATAGCGATGTCCTGTAGTCTGCACATAGCTTATAGCGATGTCCTGTAGTTAACATGCTTATAGCCATGTCTAGTCTGTCCATAGTTATAGCGCTACCTGTAGTTCCTGTCCATAGCTTATAGCGGTGTCCTGTAGTCTGTCCATAGCTTATAGTGCTGTCCTGTAGTCTGTCCATAGCTTATAGCGGTGTCCTGTAGTCTGTCCATAGCTTATAGCGGTGTCCTGTAGTCTGTCCATAGCTTATAGCGGTGTCCTGTAGTCTGTCCATAGCTTATAGCGGTGTCCTGTAGTCTGTCCATAGCTTATAGCGATGTCCCGTAGTCTGTCCATAGTTTCTTAATAACTTGTAGGAGTTGTGTAATCCTTAATTATCTTGTTCGGTATTTGTTAATGAAGGGAGGTAACGGTAAGTCCTGTCAAGTAATTACAAGAGATTAAGCTGAGATGGTTCTTACTCTCGGTGCACTTATATGTCGAGACTGTAAACGTTGGCTTTTATCTGTGTGCTTAGCTAAGATTAACCACTGAGCTACCTACTCTCCCTGCCTCCTCTCCCTCCTCTCCCTTCCTCCTCTCCCTCCCTCATCTCCCTTCCTCTCCTCCCTACTCTTCCTTTCTCCCTCCCTCCCTCCCTCCTTGCTACTATATATTCTCTCACTGTAATATCGCGGAGCTAATTGCTTGTGCCAGCCTATTTATAAACCCAATTTGGATCTTGTATATGTGTAAGTGTCTTGCAACCATTCAATTAATGCTGTGTTTGGGTACTGTTTTGTGTGTGTGTGTGTGTGTGTGTGTGTGTGTGTGTGTGTGTTTGGGTTGAATGTAAATATGGAGTATCACAGTTTGGTCGAAATGAAGAAAGAAAATAGATAAAATAATAATAATAATAATAATAATAATAATAATAATAATAATAATAATAATAATAATAATAATAATAATAATAATAATAATAATAATAATAATAATAATAATAATAATAATAGTAATACAAATAATAATAATAATAATAATAATAATAATAATAATAATAATAATAATAATAATAATAATAATAATACAGTACTCACGTTGACTTGGACGAAGGGTATGGGCAGGACAGTTGCTCGAGGCTGTTCTGGGGTGAACCTGAAGAACTCGCGGTCATTGAAGTACCACTTGAGGGAGTACAACTTCCCTGGCACCTTCCACCGGCACTCAAGCTCCACCTCCTCCCCGCGACGCACGAATTGTGGCACCTTCACCTCCTCTATGTACGTCTCCTCATCCTCGTGTGCGTCTGTAATAATAATAATAATAATCTTTCTCAGGTGTGTCCAGGAAATCACAGGTGTTAATTAGAAACCGTCAGGCGTAACATGATCTCTTTTTTCTCTCTCATCCCATCAGCAAAAATGTCAATTCTTACGACCGTCCTTTACACACACACACACACACACACACAGACGAGCTGAGGGAGGGAGGAAGGAAGAGAGAGAGATCTGTCACATATCATAACTCAAACCGTTAGGAATAAATAGACGTCTTGAGCACAAATAATAGTTAACTAGCTCAGGTAAACTAGCAGGTAAATAACACTAACATGTCGTAAGGTGACTATCAATGCCACACCCACTGAGGACCGTCACGTCAAGTTTATTCCAACACCATAACTCTGTTGTAATTCTCCCATCAAAATATTTTAAGTTCACGACTTAGTTTTAAAATTTATTCTAAAAAAAATCGCGAAATGATATTATACACCTGTATTTTATTTTTTCTGGAGATTAATTCGTTGGTATTTATTCTGACGTCCAAGGATTCTATGTTACGTCTTCCTTAATGATTTGTTCTAAAGAAAAGATCTAAGAATTTTTACTTATTACCAGAAAAGGAAAGAGAGAGAGGGGCGGGGGGGGAGAAGAGAGAAAGATAGAGATTTAGACAGAAAGAAAGAAATAAAAGAAAAATAAGATAACAGCAATAATAACAACCAGATAAAGCAAAAAGTAAATAAATAAACTCACATTAAAACACCACGACCCTCACGACCAAAATAAAAACACTCACACAAAATCACACACAATAAATCCACTTAGAAGTTATGACAATAATTCACCCTCAAAAAAACAGAAAACTTATATAAACTAACTGGGGAAATATGACGCCATCCATCGCACATAAGAGACATGAATGAGTCATAGAGACACATCAACGCCTGGCGAGTGACTCTATTTTTGTGGCATAATGGCGAGTGGCACTGTGTTGTGTCCTTGATGGTATGAGTGGTACTTGTGATGCCACTTTTAATTCTCCCTGGGTCGTATTTTTATTTATTTATATTTTTTTTGGGGGTACCTGGCGATCATGGTCACCTTCCATTTGATGTGTGTGAGGTGGCGATTTTCCGCGACGTTTGAGGGTACGGATTCGTTTACGAGGCCGGGTTCGTTTAAATGTCTGAGTTCTTATACTTGTCCGGGATTGTTATCGGGTTCGAGTCCATTCGCGAGTCCGGGTTCGTTTAAATGTCTGAATTCTTGTACTTGTCTGGGTTCGATTTCGGGTCCGAGTTCGTTTTCGGGTCCGAGTTCGTTTGCGAGGCCGGATTCATTTAAATGTCTGAATTCTTTTACTTGCCCGGGTTCGTTTAAATGTCTGCGCTCTTTTACTTGTCCGGGTTCATTTGCGGGTTCGGTTCCGGGTGCAGCGATTGGGGGTTGGGGTGGTAATGAAGTTATCGAGTAGTAGTTATTGAGTTAAGTGAATGTTAAGAAAGCGTCTTCAAGTATTGTGTGGGAAGGTCCCTCTGTCCTGGTGACTGTCTGGATTAATTATACCAGAGAGAGAGAGAGAGAGAGAGAGAGAGATAACACTGGTAGGGATTTAGTACGAGTACCTACACTCACTCACCATACCTAAATCTCTCGACTTAAATGTTCATAAAGAAAACAAATCAAGACCAAGACACACACACACACACACACACACACACACACACACACACAAGGACTTGAATTTTTTATATATTAAAATCTGGTTCTTGGTTTTTAATAACCTTGTATAGCGGGTTCGGATGGTTGCGATCTCGCTTCTCAAACACGGAGACACGGGTTCGAGTTGCAGTACGGGTTCTGGTTTGAGGTGCAGTACGGGTTCGGGTTCGAGTTCCAGTTCGGGTTTAGTCTGGTGAAAAGGTGAGGTAAGGTTGGTGAGGTGTTGTGCTGAGTTGGCCACCAGCCACCTCGATGCTTTGGGCTGTTAGACCAAATCATCTCACCTAAGGGATCTTGGAGGACTCTGGAGAGCCCTGGAGGGCCGTGGAGATCCATGAATGACCTTGGAGGACCCTGGAGGGGCCTGAAGGACCCTGGAGGACCCTGGAGAACCGTGAAAAACCTCGAAAGAACTTGAAGGATCTTGGAGGAAGGGTGAGGACAGAGGTATCGGGTGTGGCTGGTGGACAGCAATATCACACAGACATAGATTATCGGTGACTCATCGGTTGAAGAAATATCGGGGGTGTGAGGAGAGTGTCAGTGAGGGAGTGTTAGTAAAGGGGTGATGGTGAGGGAGAGTGAGGCAGTATCGGTGAGAGTAAGAGGAGAGTGTGAGGAGTGTCAGTGAGGGAGACGTTATGACGCTCTGGGAGATCTGTTATAATAATAATAATAATAATAAAAATTAAATATAATACTAATACCTCTCTCTCTCTCTCTCTCTCTCTCTCTCTCTCTCTCTCTCTCCTCACCCCCTCAGTGGAGATACTCTAAACCAGCATTATTAAACTGTGTTGAAAAATATGACCTAATATGGTCCTCCCGCCATCATACATAGTGAAGGGGGGTCCTGGTCCCCCCCACACACACACTGATTTTCATATTCCTATTTTCGTCCGCGGGTAAACTGTGGTTCTTCTTCACGGTGTGCATAAATGAGTGGCTAGCATGGTGCTGAGGTAGGAAGGTCTTGTGCTGGTGCTGCTGTTGGTGATGTTGACTTGTGTAAAGAGACAGGTGTATCGGACCATCGAGAACAACACCATACGACACCACATACAGTATGTTAGTACAGTATGTAACATGTATTAGAATATTTTCTGTTACAGCAGTTAGAATGGTTAAGTACAGCTTATGGAGACATACTTTGTTTGCTTTTCATTTGAACTCTCTTGAGAATTAATGTTGTAAAAGCAAATGGATCGCTGAAGATTAGACACCCTAGCTTATTTAAAGTGAAGATTAACCACCCTAACCCTAACCTAAGTTAATGCTAACATAACCTAACCTAAAGTTAACCTAATTCAACTTAACCTAACACTGGCAAGGGGGGGGGGGTTAAGTTAGGGTATGTTAGGTTAGGTTACACTTGAGGTTAGGTTAGCGTTAGGGTGGTTAATCTACAGATGATTGGGAAGGTTGTCATATAATTAAGGATAAGATGATAATGGTAGAAATATTACTGGAGGATGGGAGGGCCAGGGGAAGGCAGAGACTGGGATGGATGATATAAATGTTGTGGTCCCCGGAGAGTTAGAGCATCTAGAGGAATTGGTAAACACAGCCCAGTGATGTATTGAGAAGTGGGCCGTGGTCGCCAACCCTCAGCCCTGAAAATGACACCTTGGTTGATTGATTGATCTGATAGTGTTGCAACGATAGAGAGAAAGAGACAGACAGACAGACAGACAGAGGGGGTTAAAAACGAGACAGACTAACACACGGACACACCAAAGAAACATTTATTCGCTCAAAGAAACGAAAAAAAAAAGAAAAGAAATAATCCATATATAATGGGATGGATTTACAAGCAGGGATTTAAGAGATTATCCTGGAAAGAGATCGTGGGAGAATAAAATAACCCCGACCCAATTAGATAAAGAGAGGGAGGAGATTTTCCATTAATATCCCTAGAGGATATTTTGAAGAAGTTGGGAGGAGGAAATAATCGCGCTAATTAGGTGTAATCTAGAGAAAGGTTTATTACTCAGTCCACGAAGATTATTTAGTGATAATTAGCAGGAAAGACACAACCAGACATTTCTAATTGGGTTGGATGGATGTCTGTCCTCGAAATTAGCTGTAAATAAATGGAAAACCAGTTAATGTGAAATTGGGAAGGAATTTAATACTGAAATTGAAAGGTAACTCCATGAAAATTGGCAGCAAGGAGAGTGACCTAAAGTAGAATCGCATTACACACTTGGTGATAATCCCGTGTAATGCTCAGGAAAAGATGAACCTTATTAGTAGTATATATACGGCTTATTGGTCTATCTGTCATTCTCTCTGTCTATCTATTTATCTGTTTCTATATATCTATCTGTCTACCTGTCTGTCTGTATGTCTGTCTCTATCTATCTATTTCTTTATCTTCTCCCTTTCTTCCCTGCTTTCTTCTCTTTCCTCCTTTCCTCCTCCTTCTTCTTCCTTCTTTCTTCCCCCTTTCTCTCTCTTTCCCCTCCATCCCCTTTCTTCCTTATTCCATTCCCTCTTTCTTCCTCATTTTCCCCTCTTCCCCCTTCTTCCCTTTTCCCTTCTTTCCTCTTCCTCCTCCTTCTCCTCCTCCTGCTCCTCCTCTTCTTCCCCTCTTTCCCCCTTCTCCTTCTTCCCTCTTTCAACCTTCTTCTTCTTCCTTCTTTCTTCCTCCTCCTTCTTACCTCTTTCCTCCTCCTCTTCCTCTTTCTCCCTTCTTTCCTCTTCCTCCCTTCTTTCCTCCTCCTCCTTCTTACCTCTTTCCTCCTCCTCTTCCTCTTCCTCCCTTCTTTCCTCTTCCTCCCTTCTTTCCTCCTCCTTCTCGTCTTATCACCCAGCTCTAGTATCTAAAATTGCTAACCTTCCTGCCATCTTGAGTACCGTGATATCTCTCAACTCTTCTTCCTCAAGTTGGTTTAACCCTTTGAGGACGATGGTTTAACCCTTTGAGGACGATGGTTTAACCCCTTGAAGACGATCGTTAAACCCTTTGAGGACGCCGGTTTAACCCTTTGAGGACGATGGTTTAACCCCTTGAAGACGATGGTTTAAGCCCTTGAAGACGACGATTAAACCCTTTGAGGACGCTGGTTTGACTCTTTGAGGACGATGGTTAAACGCCTTGAAGACGATTGTTTAACCCCTTGAAGACGATGATTAAACCCTTTGAGGACGCTGGTTTGACTCTTTGAGGACGATGGTTTAACCACTTAAAAACGATTGTTTAACCCTTTGAGTACGATGGTTTCGTTCTTATGTTAAACCATCATCCTCAAAGGGGTTAAACCATCGTTCTTATCATCCTCAAAGGGGTTAAACCGTCGTTCTTATGTTAAACCATCATCCTCAAAGGGGTTAAACCATCGTTCTTATGTTAAACCATCATCCTCAAAGGGGTTAAACCATCGTTCTTATGTTAAACCATCATCCTCAAAGGGGTTAAACCATCCATCATCCTCAACCAGGGGTTAAACCATCGTTCTTATGTTAAACCATCATCCTCAAAGGGGTTAAACCATCGTTCTTATGTTAAACCATCATCCTCAAAGGGTTAAACCATCGTTCTTATGTTAAACCATCATCCTCAAAGGGGTTAAACCATCGTTCTTCATGTTAAACCATCGTTCCATCATCCTCAAGGGGTTAAACCATCGTTCTTATGTTAAACCATCATCCTCAAAGGGGTTAAACCATCGTTCTTATGTTAAACCATCATCCTGTTAAACCATCGTTCTTATGTTAAACCATCATCCTCAAAGGGGTTAAACCATCGTTCTTATGTTAAACCATCATCCTCAAAGGGTTAAACCATCGTTCTTATGTTAAACCATCATCCTCAAAGGGGTTAAACCATCGTTCTTATGTTAAACCATCATCCTCAAAGGGGTTAAACCATCGTTCTTATGTTAAACCATCATCCTCAAAGGGGTTAAACCATCGTTCTTATGTTAAACCATCATCCTCAAGGGGTAAGAATATCGTCCTCAAGGAATTACCACTGTGAGGATGATGGTTTAATAGTAATAATAATAATAATAATAATAATAATAATAATAATAACAACAACAACAACTACAACAGTAGGTATATAATTCTGGTTATACCGCAACTTAACAACAAAGAAAATTGGATTGTGTCAGTAGGGCTTATTCCTCCTCATCCTGTAGACTGTAGAGGGGAGGCGAATGTAATCTTAACTTACCTACTATGGTGCTTATCCGACTAAAATGGGAGGGGGATTGGAGGTAGGGGTTGATTCAAGGTGGAGGGGGATTGGAGGGTAGGGGTGGATTCAAAGGATTGGAGGGGGTAGGGGTGGATTCAAGGTGGGAGGGTCAGTGAGAAGGAAGAGGAATAATAAAAATAGTTGGTGATGGAGAAGAGGGGAGGTGAAACACAGGGAAGAAAGGGAGGGGGAAAGGAGAGACGGGAGGAGAGACACAGGAAGGACAGGGGGGGAGCGGAGGAAAAGACGCAAGAAGGGGAGGGATGGGAGGAGAGACACGGGGGAGGTGAGAGAGGGGAGAAAGGAGAGAGGAAAGGTGAGACACAAGAAGGAGAGGAAAGGAGAAACACGGGGAGAGGTGAGGAGAGGAGATACATCGTAGGAAAATAAAGAGATAGAGGTAGACTGAGAGATAATGATATAGTCATGGTTGAGAGAGAGAGAGACAGAGACACTCAGGGGATAAGCTTTATTTTGAGAGTAAGGGGAGAGAGTGAGGGGAGACTGTGTTGTGGGGAGTGGGGAGTGTGGGGAGACTGTTGTGTGGGGGAGTGTGGGAGAGACTGTTGTGTTGGGAGTGAGGGAGACTGTTGTGTTGGAGTGTGGGGAGACTGTTGTGTATGGAGTGTGGGAGAGACTGTTGTGTTGGGAGTGTGGGGAGACTGTTGTGTGGGGAGTGGGGGGGCTGTGTGTTGGGAGTGGGGAGACTGTTGTGTTGGGACTTGTGCTGGGGAGTGTAGGGAGACTGTTGTGTTGGGAGTGGGAGACTGTTGTGTTGGGGAGACTGTTGTGTTGGGGTGTGTGTTGGAGACTGTTGCTGGGATGAGGGACTGTTGTTGGAGTGAGGAGACTGTGTGTTGAGTGGGGAGACTGTTGTGTTGGGGAGGAGGGAGACTGTTGTGTTGGGAGTGTGGGGAGACTGTTGTGTTGGGGAGTGTGGGAGACTGTTGTGTTGGGGTGTGGGAGACTGTTGTGTTGGGAGTGTGGGGAGACTGTTGTGTTGAAGTGAGGAGACTGTTGTGTGGGGAGTGAGGAGACTGTTGTGTTGGGAGTAGAGACTGTTGTGTTGGGAGTGTGGGGAGACTGTTGTGTTGGGGAGGTGGGGGAGACTGTTGTGTTGGGGTGAGACTGTTGTGTGGGAGGGGGAGACTGTTGTGTTGGGGAGACTGTTGTGTTGGGGAGTGGGGAGACTGTTGTGTTGGGAGGTGGGGGAGACTGTTGTGTTGGGAGTGTGTGTGGGGAGAGACTGTTGTGTTGAGGGTGAGGGAGACTGTTGTGTGGGGGTGTGGGGAGTGTCAGGGGGCCTGAGGTGGGAGACTGTTGTGTTGTTGGGGGGGACTGTTGTGTGGGGAGTGTGTGGGAGGAGGGGAGACTGTTGTGTTGGGGAGTAGACTGTTGTGTTGAGAGTGAGGAGACTGTTGTGTTGGGGAGTGTGGGAGACTGTTGTGTTGGGAGTGTGGGGAGACTGTGTGTTGGGAGAGACTGTTGTGTTGGGAGTGTGGGGAGACTGTTGTGTTGGGAGTGAGGGAGACTGTTGTGTTGGGGAGTGTGGGGAGACTGTTGTGTTGGGGAGTGTTGGGAGTCTGTTGTGTTGAGTGAGGGAGACTGTTGTGTGGGAGACTGTTGTGTTGGGAGTGTGGGGAGACTGTTGTGTTGGGGTGTGGGAGACTGTTGTGGGAGGAGGAGACTGTTGTGTTGGGGGATGTGGGGAGCAGAGACTGTTGTGTTGGGAGTGTGGAGACTGTGTTGTGTTGGGAGTGTGGGAGACTGTTGTGTTTGGGGTGTGGGGGCTGTTGTGTTGGAGTGAGGGGAGACTGTTGTGTTGGGAGTGGGGAGACTGTTGTGTTGGGGAGTGTGGGAGACTGTTGTGTTGGGGAGTGAGGGGGAGACTGTTGTGTTGGGGAGTGAGGAGACTGTTGTGTTGGGTGTGGGGGCTGGTTGTGTTGGGAGTGTGGGGAGACTGTTGTGTTGGGAGTGTGGGGAGACTGTTGTGTTGGGAGTGTGGGGAGACTGTTGTGTTGGGAGTGTGGGGAGACTGTTGTGTTGGGAGTGAGGGGAGACTGTTGTGTTGGGACTGTGGGGAGAGAGTGAGGGGAGACTGCCGTGTAGAGAGACCATCACTGACCTAACTGATAGACCTCGTTTACCCTCACACACTACAACACATTATGTTTAATCGACGATAAATGCCGAGATATTCACGAAATTTTCTGAAAAAAATAAATGATAAGTCTCGTATCAGGATCAGATTCTCAAAGGTTCTTACATTAATATTTTTTCTCTTACCTGGAGATGTGAGAACGTATAGACCTGGTCCGAACTACGATACAAAGGTGGATTCTCTAAGGCCCATACGTTAAAGTTTCTCTCCTGACTGGATGTTTGAGAATCACCTTAAAGAAACTGATGCACTTAAGCTACAACAGGAAGATGATAGGCAAAAAAAAATGGCGTCTTAGTTATGTTGAGATTGTATCCAGGAAATGGTTAAAAAAAAAAAAAACATCCCTATGAATTTTTGAGAATGTGGATCCTTAACGTAGCCAGATACGTTCCCTTAACCAGCAGTTACGGGAGAAAATAATGAACACAGGAACCTCCAAAACTCGTGGACGCTTGTGATTACGACATACACACAGGTATCATACAAGCGGTGATGGTAGTCATTATATTGGTTAATTAGCGAGGTAATAATGAGTAGTGCTAAGTACCACCGTCATCATGATGGGGAAGGGAGAGAAGGGGGGGGGACCATCTCGTTAACTCCTTCCTGAATAATTTTTTGGGGGGATGAAGTTTCAGTGAACAACAGATTGTGTTCACCAGATTTTTGTTCAATCTCACCGTCTGTGTTATACTTGGTGATGAGTTTTGTCTATGCTATTTATTTCATATTTTATCAAGGTTTGTTTACATGAAGGGTTGATGCTTGTGTTATGTTGGTGTTAGTCAGTTTTTATGTTACAGTATTGTTAAAAGTATTATAAAACCATACTAAAACCTTTAAATTATACAGCTATTGTGTAGTAATATATAAGTACACACACACACACACACACACACACACACACACACACACACACACACACACACAGGTGAGTACAGGAGTGTTGCTTTACTGAGACCTCTATTACTCCCCATCTCATCAATCTACACAGGCACCTTTATCTTGGGGTCTACTCAAACACCTGGTGGCAGTGGTGGGATTTGGCCTTGTACACACTGTACTAATGACACCTGTCTGCTTTGATGAATATGATGTGGTTGGTAAAGGTGAAGTACAAGGAAAGTGAAATATCCCTTACCTCAGAACTATACATTTTACACAGGCATTTGTTGGGTGTGTTATGTTCGTCTCATGCATTTGGGGGCAGTGGTGGGATCTGGCCTTGTAAATACAGTCCTGGTGTTAATGCTCTGCCATAATAAATATAAGGTGATAAAGGAAGGAGGTCTAGTCTGAAGGTGAAATGTGGTGAGAGATTGTATTTTAGTGGTATTGACACATATACAGGCAGGGAAAGCACTGAGAGACGGCCTGTTAAGATAGAAAGTGATATTCAGAAGATGAAGTGATAGATAGACAGACAGACAGGAAGAGATAGTGATAAAGGAAGCATCAGAAAGACACAAAAATACAAATATACAGAAAGATGAAGAGATGGAAAAGGAGATGCAAAAAAGGAATTAGAAAAACAAAAACAAAGACAGATGGAAAAATAGAGGTTTACAGCAGACTAAAACAGACAGATAGAAGGCCACATATCCTTTAACACAGACGACAGGCGTTGCATCAGATCACGGTAAAGTTCAACTACAAACCAAAAAAGTTTCATTACAACATTTAATAATTTCAAAACACAACATAAAATAACCATGTTATGAAATAAAGACGATTTATTCATTATGTTTAATTAGAAAAAAAATAATTAGCACCTTTCCTTTTTAACTTTCCACCTTTGAGTTAGTGACATTATGTATTCAGTTTCAGAAAGAAATATTAAAATTGCTACATGAAGTGAGTTTTGGACACTGTAAATCTTGTGTAAGTAATATTACAGAAAATACAGTACAGAGTATTTGAATTTATTTTAGAACAAATGATAAGACATAACAACATAAATAAAGGAATTGTGTTTGTCATATGAAATTTATTAGTAAACAGTGGAGGTTAAACGGTGGAGGTGACTTTGAGGAGGATAACGAGGGTGAGGAAGGAATAAAAATGACCATGATATTGGCTGCTGGAGACGTGGGGAGATGCCCACCACAACACTGTTTATTAAATGTTGGTAGGTGGGAAGAGTGCCAGAATGGAGGATGGGGGTGATAGTGCCAATATGGGAAGAGTGCCAGAATGGAGGATGGGGGTGATAGTGCCAATATGGGAAGAGTGCCAGAATGGAGGATGGGGGTGATAGTGCCAATATGGGAAGAGTGCCAGAATGGAGGATGGGGGTGATAGTGCCAATATGGGAAGAGTGCAGAATGGAGGATGGGGGTGATAGTGTAATATGGGAAGAGTGCAGAGTGGAGAATGGGGGTAATAGTGCCAATATGGAAGAGTGCCAGAGTGGAGGATGGGGTGATAGTGCCAATATGGGAAGAGTGCCAGAATGGAGGATGGGGGTGATAGTGCCAATATGGGAAGAGTGCCAGAGTGGAGAATGGGGTGATAGTGCCAATATGGGAAGAGTGCCAGAGTGGAGAATAGGTGATAGTGCCAATATGGGAAGAGTGCCAGAGTGGAGGATGGGGGTGATAGTGCCAATATGGGAAGAGTGCCAGAGATGGAGGATGGGGTGTAATATGGGAAGAGTGCCAGAGTGGAGAATGGGGGTGAGTGCCAATATGGGAGGAGAGTGCCAGAGTGGAGGATGGGGGTGATAGTGCCAATATGGGAAGAGTGCCAGAGTGGAGGATGGGGGTGATAGTGCCAATATGGGAAGAGTGCCAGAGTGGAGGATGGGGGTGATAGTGCCAATATGGGAAGAGTGCCAGAGTGGAGGATGGGGGTGATAGTGCCAATATGGGAAGAGTGCCAGAGTGGAGGATGGGGGTGATAGTGTCATTATGAAGATATGGGCGATGCACAAGATCCAGATATATATTAGGTAATTATAGTCTTAAGTCAGGAGCTGAAAACGGTTTAGAGAGTGACAGGATGTACAGGGTGTCTCATAAGATACGCTATAGGAAAATGACTATTCTTTTTTTTTTCATTCAGATGAGGATATCATAACATATTAACGAAGACTGAACAATGAGGACAGATCGAATGGCTACCAAGGTCTCCACTCTTTACACCTCGATTTCCTCCTTTGGGTCTCCTGAATGGTTCTTGGACGATCTTGGATGACGATAGTTTGTAAGTACCACAGCATTAAAGACTAATACATCCTCTCTATGTCCAGCTGCTCACGACGACATGATCACCTGTTGTTTACTATAGGCATATGAATGATCAGGTGTACTAAATATCTTGGTTGAGAGCGAGAGAGAGTGTTCCATTCAGAAGTTCGTGATGCACTGGCAGTGGAGGGTGTATAGCCGACCCTCCCACCAACAGTGCAGTTTGATGCGAAGACTCATGAGAAAGAGATGGGAAGGATATTAATAAGAGTATCGGCCAACATTACTGCTGATGGATGATGATGTGTTAATATCTTACGAGAAGAAAACCATAGTGATAGGAGTAGCCATTCCAATACCAGAAAACAATGGGGAAATCTGTTTAGAATTATCACTATAAGTAGTTGAACAGAGATCATATATCAAGAGGCTTCAATGCATTACTTCAAGTTTTCCGCATAATACTCTCTCTCTCTCTCTCTCTCGATATAGATAGATAGATAGATAGATAGATAGATAGACAGATAGATAGACAGATAGATAGATATAAAATTTTTAAATCAAAACCAGTGGTAACGCTTTATAATTGGACATATTAACAACCAAGGTTTATAGAGGAGGTGGTCTGCCTACACCTGACCCAGCTTGTGCATGACGTCATAGAGTGAACAGGTGAAGGGGCCGCCCCCTCAGTTCGCTGCAGCTACTATTGTTAAAACTGTTAAAACATAATGCCCGCTAATTGTGCAGTGTTTGGGTGCCATTCTTTGTTCAAACGAGGGTGAAATATACACTTACTTACATTTGCTAAAGATGATGATCTAAGATACAAGTAGATTAACCTCGGTAAGAGAAAAGACAACATCAGTACTGCTAATGCTCGGATGTGCAGTCTTCTATTTGAACCACCTGCCTCTAAGAGACATCTCAAGTATAATTTACTGGGGCTACCAGTACTAAAACCACAAATGTAAGTCAAAGTTGTGTCGATCAAGTCTTTTATTTGACGTTTACAGCTAGCAATGGTGAATAATCTGTAATAATGCTTTGGAGTTGTATTATTAAGTGTACGGTATAATAAAACCTGGAACACATTAGAATGAAAATATAAATTCATGTTGGAAATAAAGTAGATAAGGTTATGTTACAACTGTATGTGGCTCATGTTAGACTCTACCTTGATAATGCTGTTCACTTTTATTGTTCTTATTTTTGAATGGATACGAATCCACTTGAGTCGGTATTGAGAAGAATAAGTAAAATAATTCTGTCTTAGAAATCTCCCAGGTGAATATAGACAAAAATTTTATATGAATTCCCCAGCAAGACGAAGAGTAAGCGTGGACACTTTACTCTTAAAGTGACTGGCAAGGACCAGTATAAAGTATCACTGGCAGAGGCTGGGGTGACCTGCTTTGTACTATACAGTGCATCTGTTCCCTAGAGATAATCACCCACTTCCAGGGGTACTGAACAGCGCTGCCAGGGGCTCCTGCACATTTCCCACTGGGAATGGACGTGGTTCAGGAGTATATGGCTGCATACTGTATGGTCTTCTCGTCTTCTGGTTCCCAGATGTAGTGACCTGACAGAGTATCACTAACCTCTAAACGGAATTGTACAAGAAAAGAAGAAGAAGAAGAAGGAGAAGACTGAAAGAGAGAGAGGGCAGTAAGATAAGAGTTGAGGGTTCGGTTATCGAGAGAGGTGAGGAGGCAGAAGGCTTGGTGGTGATGGTATCATTGAGACCAGCTTCATGGTCTCTTACACTCGACCTGATAGTGTGGGTGTGGCTCTCTCTCTCTCTCTCTCTCTCTCTCTCTCTCTCTCTCTCTCTCTCTCTCTCTCTCTCTCTCTCTCTCTCTCTCTCTCTCTCTCTCTGTCTCTCTCTCTCTCTGTCTCTCTCTCTCTCTCTCTCTCTCTCTCTCTCTCTCTCTCTCTCTCTCTCTCTCCCACACTACCCCATCCCATTACCTTACTTCACTACCCGTCTCTACCTGACCGCTGGTTGTTCAGGTAGAAAAAAAAGAAGGTAGAGTTAATGGCTCTTATGAGATTAAAGGTGTCCCATAGGTGTAAGTATCCAGGTGTTCATTGGGTTGATTGGATTAAATTTCCTATGTGCCAATACCCAGACACACAGGTTTTGGGTTGATTAGATAATGTATCGTATGTGTCAACACCGGATATACATATGGTGGTGGGGATGGTGATAGTGATGATGGGGGTGGTGGTGGGGATGGTGATGGTAATAGTAATAATGATGATGGTGGTGATAGTGAGAAGTATAGTGTTATTAGTTATATATTGTGACCCTGATATAATTTATTTTATTATTAAACACTGCATTACTAATCATTTTAATGACTTTTAAACTCATAAAAAATATAGAATACGATATTTTTTTTTTACGATGACTTGTGAACAGAAGACACCTTACCCTCCGATGACGTCACAGCCGCTTGGCATAATAGACGTAGCTCTTGCATTAGATTAATTAAATATTAACCTTAAATATTTCAGGACTTATTATACGAGGAAAAAATGCAACCAGAGTAAATTAAATTTCACCATAACTCGAGTTCTCATTGGTTCATTTGACTCATCTAACCAACAGGAAGAAACATTTAAGGTTAAGAGTGATGCTATATACGGGTTCTATAGCTTCACTTTTTCCGGGTTGTGACGTTATATCCGGGTTCTATAGTTTCACTTTTTTCCGGGTTGTGATGTTATATACGGGTTCTATTACTTTACTTTTACCGGGGTTTGTTGTAGGAATGTTGTTATTGTAATTGGAGTCTGTTTTGCCTCGAGTTATTTATTTGCATGATTAAAATGTTACGGTTCACTTGTTACCGTATTAGAAAAGTTGTGTATCGGCTGTGTATAAATTATTATGGCTGTGATGGTAATGGTGGTGGTGATAGTGATGATGGTGATAGTGATGATGGTGATATTGATAATGATAGTGATAATATTGGTGATAGTGATAATGATGATAGTGATAATAATGATGATAGTGATGATGGTGATATTGATAATGATGATAGTGATAATATTGGTGATAGTGATAGTGATGATAGTGATAATAATGGTGATAGTGATGATGGTGATAGTGATGATGGTGATAGTGATGATGGTGATAGTGATGATGGTGATATTGATAATGATAGTGATAATATTGGTGATAGTGATAATGATGATAGTGATAATAATGGTGATAGTGATGATGGTGATATTGATAATGATAGTGATAATATTGGTGATAGTGATGATAGTGATAATAATGGTGATAGTGATGATGGTGATAGTGATGATGGTGATAGTGATGATGATGATGGTGATAATATTGGTGATAGTGATGATAGTGATAATATTGGTGATAGTGATGATAGTGATAATAATGGTGATAGTGATGATGGTGGTGATAACTTCTCCATTCTCCGTCTCACTCTTCGAAATGACTGGTCATCATATGTACCCTATAGAAGTGTATACCCTTGAGACCTCTCGTCCAGTTAACCAATAGAAGGGAAATAAAGAGTGACAGCTTCGTAACCTCGACCAGAACTTGTGGGTTATGGCTCTTATACACAGGTGGTCATGTGGTGGCTGGGTTGGTGGTGGTGGTGGTGGTTGTGGTGGCTTGGTGAGTGGTGATGGTGATTGTGGTGGTTGTGGTGGTGGCGATGATGATTGTGGTTGTGGTGGTCATCCTAACATACAGTAGACAGACATACACAACTGGCCTAACCTAACCTAACCAAACCTCACGCTAACCTAACCATACGCTAACCTAACCTAACCCCACCACGATGGTCGAAACTCTTCTTCCTTGATGCAGTGAGCCTTCAACCTTACGTACTGGTGTGGGTTAGCGTGTTTTTTGCTCCCACTACCAACTTGCGTGTTTCAGCGTTAATTGTTATGGCAATATATTCGACGTAATGTTTTGATAATTTTCTTATTGGTGGGAAAAATATATTCTACTAATTATTATCATTATAAAGGTGTTATTCTACTAATTATTATCATTATAAAGGTGTTGAGAGTTTACTGTTTTTTGTGGTTGTTTTGGTTGTGGGTGTTAAGGTTGTTGTCAGTGTTGAGTTTGTTGTGGTTGTGGTTATTTGTAGTGGTTGTGGTTGTTGTGTGTGTGTGTGTTTTGGCTGTGGTGTTGTGGGTGATGTGGTTGTTAAGGTTGTGTTTGTTGTGGTTGTTGAGGTTATGGTGTTTGTTGTGTTGTGGGTGTTTTGGTTGGTGAGGTTATAGTGATGTGTCTGTTGTGTTTAGATATAGTGAATTAAGAATAATCATAACTCGGATGTGGATCCCCCAGACGCTAACTCAACCTAACCTAACCTAACCTAACCTAACCTAACCTAACCTAACCTAACCTAACCTAACCTATTTCACCAAAACTAAAATCTTAGCGTGAAAATTCTGGTCCGCATCAGGGATTTGTTTTTGTTAGCGAATATGTGTGTGTGTGTGTGTGTGTGTGCGTGTGTGTGTGTGTGTGTGTGTGTGTGTGTGAACCACAGGTAGTAAATAAGGTCAGGTGTGATATAGCCAGACGTTGATTACTATAGTTAGAAAGGTAAACTGCCTTGGTCATGTGTTGTCTAATTGGATACCGTCCATCAATGTCACCCACCATAACTACCACCCACCATAACTACCACCATTACCACTACCACCCACCACTACCACTATCACCAGCTTAAATTATCTTGTGGTACCTGTAATGGAGCGAGTAACTTTGACCATCACATGGTGGTGTTGGGAGAGTGTGTGGTGAGGGTACACTCAAGATCTCTCTCTCTCTCTCTCTCTCTCTCGTGAATCTATATTAAAACACGACTGTATATAGGCCTTCCCCTTAGGCCTATATACTCTCATAATCTAGTAACTTGAACCCAACCTAACCTAGCATAACCTAACCTAACCTAACCCATCTCACTGTTTATCCAAAGTATTTTTTTATGCGTCAAGATCTCTTTCAAGACACCATTAGTCCACCGTTAACGAGTCCTCCTGTGCAATATGTCTCGCGTGCTCAGTGTATCCTGCAGCTTACAGTCAAGTTTTATAATCCGTCTGTGTGTGTGTGTGTGTGTGTGTGTGTGTGTGTGTGTGTGTGTGTCACTCGTATCCTTGTTCTAGTGCTGCCAAACATATTGTTAATCTCCTCTCAGATAACCAATCAGCGGGGAGAATTACACTAATTACCAATCGCCTCGTGAATCTCTCTTAGAATGAACCAATTATATGCCAAATTTAAATGACCAATCAGTAAAGAATCAAAAACATAATTTAGTAAGCAACAGGTTCCCGTTTTCTTTATCTCCATTTTCTTTGCTCTCAATTTCTTTCGCCATTTTTTTGGGGCGTTGACTATTGACTTGTAAATTGGTGGCAGGGCAGACAATAGTCATGCGAGAAAGCACTCACATATTTCCCCACAGAGAATGACAGAGATGGGGGTATGAGCCTTTGAAGGGGGTCGTGTTGGGAGGTGAACCTTTGAAGTGGACGTGTATATTTTTGAAAAAGGGGCTTCTCTGTGGTCTCACCCGTAGCTTTCCTTTTTGTGAAATTCGACACATGCAGATACGATTTTAATGTATATTTTTTCCTTCTTTTCGTCTTTTTGTGTATGGGGGGGGAGAAGGTGGAGGTGAAATGAGAAACAGAAATAGCCTTCACCAGAGCTTACACCAACCAATCAACCAACTTTTCTAAAAACTTCAGAACTCGGGCACCGTGTTCGAGGTGGACAGTGGAACCTCCAGGCGACAGGTTGTATCCCGGAATATCATCACGACTGACACAACCATCGCTGGAAACATTAGCCGCCCACCTCAAAGTCTTCTCGTCAACTTGTGTGTGTGTGTGTGTGTGTGTGTGTGTGTGTGTGTGTGTGTGTGTGTGTGTGTGTATGACAGTTGAAGACGACGGTGGTGTTTCTGGCCTCGTCAACTTGTCGTCTGTGTGTCTGTGTGTGTGTGTGTGGTCCAGGCCTGGGGCTTGTTGGATGAGGTTTTTAACTTGTGTGTCACGACAAGACAAGACTCTCGCTCGTGTTGTGAATACATAAAGGGAAGCTTTCTTGACTCTCTCTCTCTCTCTCTCTCTCTCTCTCTCTCTCTCTCTCTCTCTCTCTCTCTCTCGCCTTCTTTTTTAAATAGATTAAATGTATAAATTAGATGGATAGATAGATGAAAAGAGTGTAAACATTGCCACTGGATGCTACAGTCAGCTGTGTCGGGGTCACACACACACAGTCCTCAGCCCTCATGGAGTGAAGGACATACAGTACTTTGCATTACCTACCGCCCGCCTGAGTTCGCCTGTTCACTTTCCCTCCTTTCCTCAACTCCTCCTTACCAGGACATATCAGCGCACAGAGTGTCGATCAACCAGCGAATAGAACACAAAAGTAACTATTGCAACTCTAAAAAAGAATGAAAACAAGTGTTGGACAATAGAAATACCTGACCTACCAGTGTTCAGTGTTCAGACCAACGTGGACCTTACACACACCAGCGAGATCCCACACCCCACGACAACTAACACCAGGTGGGAAATGAGGACTCCCAGCAACACCAGGTGGGAAATGATGACTCCCAGCAACACCAAGTGGGAAATGATGACTCCTAGCAACACCAGGTGGGAAATGATGACTCCCAGCAACACCAGGTGGGAAACAAGAACTCTCTCCAACACCCCATGTGAGGTGGGTAGACCTACGAGGACAGCGTGATGCGTGTGATATATGTGAACATTGAGACCAGCCGGGAGCAGCGGCCAGAGTACCACCTGTTTATGTAAAGCTGTGTGAGGCCGTGAGAAGCGTCCTTATATCCCCTGAGAAAACTGTCAAACCCTTAGTTAACGTTTATGTTCACTCCATATTTCTTCTCCTTTGTGCACTGCAAGGTTTTGACATTCAAGTGACCTGCTCCCAATGTCACCATATGTAGCCTTTATCTTCTCTGTTTATTGTATATCTTTTAGCCTTTGGGCTACTACGTTCTATCAGTAACCGTTAATTATTATTTTTTTTTTGTTATACACCCACACAAACATAATGGTTGCCCCTCGTGTTCAAGGATGGCTGGCCCTAGGGCCGCCTAGGCGTGAATTTCTTTAAGGTTTAGAAGCTGTCACTAATACAACAACCACACCGTAAGGTAACTAGCTCCATGACCCAATGTCAAGGAATAATCCGAGAAGACCGGACAACTCGTCAACTGCACTGGCTAACCATTACCATGGAACACAGTCCGTAAATTGATTAACATCCAGGTTACCAATTTCTGTTGGGCACACACACACACAGTAAGATAGTGTACACATCAGGATTATATACACACACAGGATTTATGTACACACTGAGATAATCTACACACGAGGGTTGTGTACATAAACATTCGGTTTGCCTTGGATGATGATGTAGACACGGGACGACGAACACACACACACACACACACACACACACACACACACACACACACACACACACACAGGGTCTTAATATACCATGGATAAAGTTATGACTGCTAACTCTGTCTGTCTTTCATTGTTTGTTTGTTTGTGTTTGCACGTATTTTGTCTTGGGGGCAGTGTGTTGGGTGTAGATTCAGAAGCATCATTCAGACAACTACAAACTCGTAATTAGAAAGGACAGGTACACTTAATTACACACAGGTAAGTTATTACTATCTACGGGTACAGTTAATTACAAACAGGTAGTTTATTACTATACAGGTACAGTTAATTACACAGGTATCGCAAATTATCACGAGTGTTTAATACTCTGGACTGGAAAGGGAAAAACTTGGTAATAAATAGACTTAATTAATAGTGGCGATCATTAATTACTGTTATATGCTCACATCTTGACGCACACGCACACACACACACACACACACACACACACACACACACACTGATGACACATGCAATACAACCCATTCATTTAGGTGAAGTAAATTGGGAACTTATTTTTTTTTACCGAAACCAGATTTAAGTATTTTCCCTTAAACTTACAATGTTAACTCTCGCTTCCCTTACTTAAAATACGTATAAGTATATTCCTTAAAATACGTCTTAAAACTTACACTGCTCACTCTCACTTCCATGACCTAAATCAGTTTATAAGTAATTTCCCTAAAACTCATGAATGTGGCTACCTAACCTAACCTAACCTAACCTAACCTAACCTAACCCTCGGTGCTATAACATCCTAACACTAACCTATAAACGTCAATGTGTCTCTCAACAGACTGTACAGTACATAATAGCATGAACATGTAAAATGCGTCGGCTGGTGTGTCCATAAGACTTCATACTGACTCACACACAGACATGCCGCTTACAGTGCCCTTCTCAAACCTTTCTTGTCGTGTTTTTGTTGATGATGATGATGATGGTGGTGGTGATGATGATGATGATGATGATGATGATGATGATGATGATGGTGATGATGGTGGTGATGATGTACGCTGCTGAACAAAGCGTCTGAGATCATCGAAATTCTCATAATTTCCCTTGAGAATGTGGTGATGGTATTGGGGAATGATGGTGAGGGTAGTTAGTAGTGATGGTGTTGGTGGTAGTGGAGGAGTGGTTGTGTTGGTGGTAGTGGTCGTAGTAGAGTGGTAGTGGTGGTAGTGGTGATGGTAGTTAGGGGTGAGGAGCCATGGCTGGGGATCCGAACCACCGTAGAAAAGAATTTTAGAAGTGTTGTCGTCTCTAAACTATCGTACCAGAGAGAGTGAGGGAGAGAGCAAGAAAGAGAGCGAGAAAGAAAGAGAGAAAAAAAGAGAGAGAGAGAGAAAGGGAGTGAGAGAGAGAGAGAGAGAGAGAGAGCTCCATCAGCCGATCTTTAAAGCACTGGTTGAGCCCTGTGCGCTTAACTTCTCCTTTACGAGGCGTAGTTAAGGTCGTTCTGGCTGGCAAGTAATTAGAGAAATTAGCTTTATGTCTATTAGGTAGTTGACTACAAGGAGGGAGGTTGTTTCACTGAATCCCTTGTTTACATTAAGCTGTAGTAGTAATAATAGTTAACTCTCCACCCGGGCCATATCTGACTGACTAACTGAGATACGGCTTTCCTCTCCACTTGGTTCCTATTACATCGTTTTTGTCTGGCTCTCGGGAGGTGCTGCCAGGCGTGTGATTCCTCTAAATACTGCCGCGGTGTTGTGGGATATTCTCGGGGATAAGACTGGGGCCTGTTAATACTGGGGTCTGTTAATACTGGGGTCTGTTAATACTGGGGTCTGTTAATACTGGGGTCTGTTAATACTGGGGTCTGGTAATACTGGGGTCTGGTAATACTGGGGTCTGTTAATACTGGAGACCGTTAATACTGGGGTCTGTTAATACTGAGGTCTGTTAATACTGGAGACCGTTAATACTGGGGTCTGTTAATACTGAGGTCTGTTAATACTTGATTCAAACTATATTTTAAGTAACGTTAACAGTTAATGAGATACTATAATATACTTAAAGACTCGTCCCTTTTGTTAAGTAGAATAACCACACACACACACACACACACACACACACACACACACACACACACACACACACAGAGAGAGTTGCACATTTCGCCAACTTGGAATAGTTTCTCAGTGTTGCCGCGTCAGTAGCAACAAGGAACTGCACTTTTCACCCGTTGCTGCCCAGTGCTGTTTCAGAATTAGGGTCGAATAACAGCATTTCCTCCCCCTCCCCCACCTCTGCTGTTAAGTGCTGCTGGTCGACGGGATACGAACAGCTGATGGGTTCCTTCGGTGATACTGTGCTCGACCTAAGGGTTGTGTATGGTCGAATAAATATATATTTTTTAATGTTTTTATTCAGAAGAGGAAAATGTTTTTGAGTGTGAGTCTTGGTATTTTTTCTTTCATTATTAAATTATTATTATTATTATTATTATTATTATTATTATTATTATTATTATCTTTCCATCCCTCCCTCTCTCTCCCTTTCTCTCCCTTTCTTCCTCTTCTATTCCCTCCTTCCCTCCCTCCCTCCCTCCCTCCCTCCCTCCTCCAGTTTCAATTAATAATTAAATTGCAGTAAGCCTTAAGTATACATCTATTGCATTAATGAGACTGTATCACCCTCGTTAGTATCACTTCGTTGTATCTATGTCGGAAAATGTTGCAAGGAATTACTTTTTACACCTGTGTCGAAACACTGACCAATTAAGGCAAGGTAACCGTGTTCTGTTTCATACCTTTTGCATCAATACCGGAGTCAGTAGACACACCTGTTAACAAAGAGTGACAGGTGTGAATTATTTACACACCTGTTAGGGAGAAAAATATTATATAGCTACACCTGTTAACCTACAAGACAGGTGTATTTGATTTACGCTTCTGCCAGTTTAAAGGCAGATATACCCGACAACTGTCTACAGAAGTCGACAATACTATGAAATATGTACACCCTACCACCCAATACTATGAAATATGTACACCCTACCACCCAATACTATGAAATATGTACACCCTACCACCCAATACTATGAAATATGTACACCCTACCACCCAATACTATGAAATATGTACACCCTACCACCCAATACTATGAAATATGTACACCCTACCACCCAATACTATGAAATATGTACACCCTACCACCCAATACTATGAAATATGTACACCCCCGGGCAGTGTTAAATATGTACCCCATCCCCTGGACTCACCACATTTCCTGCTCGTCAGCTAAAACAAACAATGTTTTTATCACATTATTCTAATTATTAAAACAACCCACCTTTGTTTTTCACCATAACTTAATACTGACCCTGTGTTAGTATCCTTAGTCAATACTGGCATTAAAAAAAACAGGTGTTATGTAAATTTGTGTAGTTTTATGGGATCACCTGAAGATTAGCCACCCAGTTTACTTCAACGGATGATTAAACACCTTATCGTTACCTGGGAGGGTTTAGGTTAAGTTAGGTTAGGTTAGGGTAGGCTAGGTTAAGATAGGTTGGGTTAAGTTAGGCTAAGATGAGTTAAGTTAGGTTAGGCAAGAGAGGGCAGTAGTAAGGGCCGGGGCAAGAGAGGGCAGTAATAAGGGCCGGGGCAAGAGAGGGCAGTAATAAGGGCCGGGGCAAGAGAGGGCAGTAATAAGGGCCGGGGCAAGAGAGGGCAGTAATAAGGGCCGGGGCAAGAGAGGGCAGTAGTAAGGGCCGGGGCAAGAGAGGGCAGTAGTAAGGGCCGGGGCAAGAGAGGGCAGTAGTAAGGGCTGGTAGATTACACTACATCGGCTGCTTGTGTGACCACTTGTTATTGGCAATAAACGTCACTGTTTCCCCCAGTGTTTGATGGATCACCCACCTGATTGATGTACTCCGTGTCGGGAAGGAGAGAGAGAGAGAGAGACACGCAGACAGACAGACAGACAGACAGACAGACAGACAGACAGACAGAGATATTGATGGTATCTTCAAGTTGCACGAGGGAGGGAAGGATGGAGAGAGACAGAAGGAGGGTGGGAGGGAAGGAGGTAAAAGAGGCCCCAGAGAACTGCCAGTCCTCCCACACCAGACTGTCATAATCACACAAATATCCAACACGTATTAAACGCAAGTTAACGTTAAAATAAAATTATTTCCTTTAAATTCCGCTAAATTAAAGAAGAAAAGAAAATCTGATGAGCTAAGGTAGAAGGAATGTTACAGTGCACGCTCCCTGCCCTGCCCTGCCCCGCCCCGCCCCGCCCCGCCCCGCCCCGCCCCCACCCTTACGGTACAGTAGGATTAATTAATCACCTGAAGATTAGCCACCACACCTCATTTCACTTGATTAAAACACCTGATGAGTAGGTGACGTTAGATTAGGTTAGGTTAGGTTAGGTTAAGTTTCGTTAGGTTAGGTTAAGTTAGATATCCTCTGAGACACGTTATTAATTATTATCGTTAAACAGACATGTCACTGTTAACCAAAGTAGAGGTAATTAAGGTAATATAGTCTACTCTCACCCCCAGAGTCCCGGGTAATTAATGTCCGCTTTGTTATATTCAATTTTAACTTGACTGTTGAAAGGTAAATAAAAATTACCACTACCTCCAACAGATGACGTCACGTGTGGCTAATTATGACCTGATATTAACCAACACGTGACGTCTTTATGCAAATTAACTCGCCAAAATATGTTCACAGTATATCAATCTAATACTTCTATCAGAGAAGACCACCACAGTGTGATTCTGAGTGACAGTATAGCAATATAGCATCAGTGTATATCAGTATAGCAATATAGTACCAGTGTATGTCAGTATAAGATACCATAATACCTGGAGTGTATGTGATACAGTATAGCTTCATTTTAAGTATAAGTATAGCAATACCCAATCATTCAGAGATAAGACTTTATATATATATACAGTATATGGCAGTATAGCGACAGGTGAACAGTATATCACCTTCATGTCATACCAGAGAGTGCCACATTCAGTATATTGCCTGAGGTGCCACAGAGTGAGTGCCAAACTGTTAATGGCTCTTGTAGTTAAGTTGTAGTGTGTTGGTGTTGTTTCATTAGCAGGTGAGGAAGACAGTGTGTTGCTTAATGTGTGCTCGCGATGACACCACCCAAGGCAGTGTGTTAATTGTACCTACTGTCACTGGGTACATGTCTCACCTGGCTGAGTCCAAATAAAGACTGAGTATATCGTTACAGCATTTGAGTCCAAGATCGAGTCCCTGATCAGTCCATCATGTAGAGTCCAAGATCACAATAGACCAAAAGTACGTTATGACCAGTGAACACAACCCCGACATGTACTGTACAGGTCAGGCGGGACAGACTTAACGTGTATTGTACCTGAACACAACACGATACGAATTCGTGCTAATACGAAATATTTCGATGTTCCCTTAAAACAGTTGGGGTTTATTGCGATTAATAATAACTAACAGTCGCACCATTATTCGTTTTCATCATTATTAATATATTCCAACCTTGTGTGAATGAGTCTCTCCTCCTCCTCGTACTACACCTCGCTGGCTGCCTCCTTCAGGTAATATCTTTGAGCCTCACATTACGACAGCACCTACAGGAAGCACGGGGAGGCGAGGTTCACGTTGACGCATTAATTACCGAGATCTGACGCTGTGCTCATGATGGCGCTGGCTCGTGTCTCAGGCCCGGCCACCTCTCCGCTCCTCTTTCAACTCAGATTTGGGCGGAATCCCTTCATCAAGTGAGTCGGCAGGTGTACGTGTGAGAGAGTCGTGCGAGGGACGTCAGGTGTGTGTGTGTGTATGTGTCTCGTCTACCGCCATCATGATCTCGACCCACCGTGAGTATCTCGTAATGTCTCGCCGAATATAAATAATTACACTAGTATATATATTTCCTTACCGGTTATCGACCCACAACGGGGCCGGGGGACGGTAAAAATGAGAGAAAAAAAATGTTACTCTACACCACGAGGATGCCCGAAAACCAATTTTTTGAAGCGAGACAGATTGTACGAGTGTGAAAACACAGAAGAAGGCAGATCATTCCACAGTTTGGCTGTGTGAGGAAAGGAGGAACTACTATAACGGGTTATTCTAGTGTGACCGACATTCACACAGAAACGGTGGGCACCGCGGGCAAGACGAGTGTTACGAGCCCACTGCCTTGTCGGCAGTACACAGAATGCCAATTGCCAAATCCACCGAACATTGCCCGTTAAAGTACCTGTAAGACGGTGAAGCAACATTGCCGCGAAGAGAAAGGGAAGAGAGATTATTGACTAGAGGAGGAAAGTTAATAAGACGAAATGCCTTTGATTCCACCCTATCTAACAGTTGGACAGAAGAAGAACTCGGCTTTCGGGAGGTCATCACCAGCTATGTTGTAAATATGTGGTTAGAGAAGGGGCGAGAGATCGATCCCTCGACAACTGCCATGGATTGGTTCTCAGGGAAGCTATAAATGAGAGAACAGGGTGGAGGAGAGAAACCATAAGAAGGAAGTTTGGAAAGCAAAGACTTGTGCCATATTCTGTCAAATACCTTGGAGATGTCGAGGGCCATGACAAAGGTTTCCCCATAATCCCTAAGAGAGGATGACCAAAGATGGGTGCAGTAGGAGAGCAGATCACCAGTAGATCTCACCTGGCGGAAACCATACTGGTGATCCGACAAAAGAGAATGGCTTTCAAGATGACGGAGAAAATGGGAGTTCAAGATAGTTTAGAAAATCTTAGAGAGGACAAAGTTAAGACAATGGGGCGATAGTTAGGGGAAAATAAGGTGCTAAAAAGATTGGCTTTATCAGAGGGAGTGTTGGCTGTAGAGTTCTCAGATCAGAAAAGAGGGAGTGCAGAAGTTATTACAGATGTTTATGGCTTAGGACCAAAAATATATAATAGAAAAAGAGTGAGTCAGGTCAGGTCTTACAATGATTCACAAAAGTAATAAAAGAGGAGTAGGTAACAGGAGAAGGGGATAGTTTCATAACTCCATACGTCTTATCTCTCTCTCTCTCTACCCGGGGTAAGACACTGTTGGAGGGGAAACTTATCAGGGTATAATCAGATTCACTTTAGTAAAATAGTCGTTCGTGTTTATAATGATTCAATATGTTTATAGACAATGCAAATACGAGTATATATACACAGTGAAGACATACAGACAATGGTAAACAACTGGTGTAAATGAAGTGTGAGCGAGAGTGAATGACACACCATGGCCTCCTGGCGCTCGTGACGTGAGAGAGAGACCGTGGCGATACACATAACTGAATAATTACCACAGATCCTGGTGTCTGTCAGCGTGTTGGGCGGAAGTACACACACACACACACACACACACACACGCACGCACGCACGTACACACACACACACACACACACACGCGCGCACACACTCTCTGAAGATCACAACAGGGTGCTTGATTCATGTGAGGATAACAGACAAAGGGGAGGATACACAAACCACTGAGTATATCTAAGTCAGTACTCGTGTGTTGTGATGGACAAGGGGACCTCATCCCACTGAGGAGTAATCATCAGGGCTCTTGATCCATGTGAGTTGTGATGGTTGGCAGGAACATGCGGTACAAGTGTGTGTGTGTGTGTCTGTCTGTGTGTGTTGGTGTGTGTGTGTGTGTGTTTTATTCTGCTAGACACTGCCTGATGCTGTGTAGTGTAGAGACCAGGTGGAGGCGCTGACTCGTGTGGTCAAGGCCGGACATCCTAATTTCTACCAGGATATGAGAATTACCCCCGCCCCCCACCTTCTCCCCACTTCCCCATCACCCCCACCCCTCCCTCTCTCCTTCCCTTCTCCCCACCCTTTCTCCCCACCCCTCTTATCCTTACCCCAACCCCCTCACAAACACACTCCCTCCCCCTCCTCTCTCCCTACTTACATCATCCCCTTTCTCACCCTCCTCCCCTCCCCCCACACACACACTGACGTTCAATAAAGACTTAAGTTATTTTTATTGACGTGTTGCATTCGCCAGCACCATCATCACCTGACCACCACTCGTAGTTGTTATTATTGTCGTGGTTGTGTTACAGTATATTAACTATAGGTGATGATGTATATACGATTATTTACTATACAGCCCCATCACCCACTTCTGCCTACTGAACTAATCACACACACGTATTCTCTTTACCTACTAATCTTAGGTTAACTAAAATCTAATGACTCTCTTGCTACTCAAAGTGTACTGTAAGCTTCAGGGATTAATAATAGATACTCAATACTACCCATATGATCTTAGTTTCTTAAAAAAATAAATAAATAAAATAATGGTAACTAATTCAGCTGTGTGGCGCCGCGACTCACCAGAACCCAGTCTGGTTGTCTGACCTAAGAGCGAAAACTAGTATAACTGCCCATACGTCTGGTTACAGTGGTGGATGGTGTCATAGTCTGTTACAGTGGTGGATGGTGTCATAGCCTGTTACAGTGATGGATGGTGTCATAGTCTGTTACAGTGATGGATGGTGTCATAGTCTGTTACAGTGGTGGATGGTGTAATAGTCTGTTACAGTGATGGATGGTGTCTTAGTCTGTTACAGTGGTGGATGGTGTCTTAGTCTGTTACAGTGATGGATGGTGTCATAGTCTGTTACAGTGATGGATGGTGTCTTAGTCTGTTACAGTGGTGGATGGTGTCATAGTCTGTTACAGTGATGGATGGTGTCATAGTCTGTTACAGTGGTGGATGGTGTCATAGTCTGTTACAGTGGTGGATGGTGTCTTAGTCTGTTACAGTGGTGGATGGTGTCATAGTCTGTTACAGTGGTGGATGGTGTCATAGCCTGTTACAGTGATGGATGGTGTCATAGTCTGTTACAGTGATGGATGGATGGTGTCATGGAGTCTAGTCTGTTACAGTGGTGGATGGTGTAATAGTCTGTTACAGTGATGGATGGTGTCTTAGTCTGTTACAGTGGTGGATGGTGTCTTAGTCTGTTACAGTGATGGATGGTGTCATAGTCTGTTACAGTGATGGATGGTGTCATAGTCTGTTACAGTGGTGGATGGTGTCATAGTCTGTTACAGTGATGGATGGTCATAGTCTGTTACAGTGGTGGATGGTGTCATAGTCTGTTACAGTGGTGGATGGTGTCTTAGTCTGTTACAGTGGTGGATGGTGTCATAGTCTGTTACAGTGGTGGATGGTGTCATAGCCTGTTACAGTGATGGATGGTGTCATAGTCTGTTACAGTGATGGATGGTGTCATAGTCTGCAGTGGTGGATGGTGTAATAGTCTGTTACAGTGATGGATGGTGGTAGTGGTGGATAGTCTGTTACAGTGATGGATGGTGAGTCTGTTACAGTGATGGATGGTGTCTTAGTCTGTTACAGTGGTGGATGGTGTCTTAGTCTGTTACAGTGATGGATGGTGTCATAGTCTGTTACAGTGTGGATGGTGTCATAGTCTGTTGCAGTGGTGGATGGTGTCTTAGTCTGTTACAGTGATGGATGGTGTCATAGTCTGTTACAGTGATGGATGGTGTCATAGTCTGTTACAGTGGTGGATGGTGTCATAGTCTGTTACAGTGATGGATGGTGTCTTAGTCTGTTACAGTGGTGGATGGTGTCATAGTCTGTTACAGTGATGGATGGTGTCATAGTCTGTTACAGTGATGAATGGTGTCATAGTCTGTTACAGTGGTGGATGGTGTCATAGTCTGTTACAGTGATGGATGGTGTCATAGTCTGTTACAGTGATGGATGGTGTCATAGTCTGTTACAGTGGTGGATGGTGTCATAGTCTGTTACAGTGTGGTGGATGGTGTCATAGTCTGTTACAGTGATGGATGGTGTCATAGTCTGTTACAGTGATGGTGTCATAGTCTGTTTGGACAGTCTGTTACAGTGGTGGATGGTGTCATAGTCTGTTACAGTGGTGGATGGTGTCATGGTTACAGTGGTGGATGTCATAGTCTGTTACAGTGGTGGATGGTGTCTTAGTCTGTTACAGTGATGGATGGTGTCATAGTCTGTTACAGTGATGGATGGTGTCATAGTCTGTTACAGTGGTGGATGGTGTCATAGTCTGTTACAGTGATGGATGGTGTCATAGTCTGTTACAGTGATGGATGGTGTCATAGTCTGTTACAGTGATGGATGGTGTCATAGTCTGTTACAGTGATGGATGGTGTCATGTGGTGTCACTAGTCACATCGTGGGTGTCATAATTCCACTGCTGTCATGATATTCATTTGGTCATTATTAATAAACGCTGCAGTATTAATTCTTGTTACAATGTGATAATGACGTTGGTCGGTGATGTCAGCTATTAAATGGACTTGTCACTATTGATAAAAGTTCATCATTAGTGAGTGACTCGTTCATTACGGGTGATGTTTACAGATCTTGGTCGGATTCCTGTTTTGGTAGAGGATTATTAAACTACCCTCACATGAATAATTAAATGAGGTTTTGTTTGTAGTTATTGTTGTGTGTGTGTGTGTGGGGGGTTCATACGTAATACCCCGCCTGTGTTAGTGTTCAATGACGTATGACTGCTTCCCTTTCTCAGATGCAGGAGCGGCTTCTTAATTCATCCTACACAGTGCACACAACCACACTTGTGCCACTAGATACATTACAGTACAGAGACCAGTACAGGCCCCTAGAGACCAGTACAGGCCCCTAGAGACCAGTGCAGGCCCCTCAGAGACCAGTACAGGCCCCTAGAGACCAGTACAGGCCACTAGACACCAGCACAGACCCAGACCCCTAGAGGCCAGTACAGACCCCTAGAGACCAGTACAGACCTCTAGAGACCAGTACAGGCCCCTAGAGACCAGTACAGACCAACGGTGGCCAGCTGAGTCACCTCCTTCCCGTTCTCTCTCAATTGCCTCCTCAGCAAAAGGTTATGTATGCAGTAAATTGCGGAGAAGTTGACTGACTGACAAAAGTTTCATTCTTGCTCGTGTGAGTGTGGGGGGCTGGTGTTGGTGAGGGTGTTGGAGATGGTAGTGAGGGTGTTGGTGATGATGGTGGGTGGTGAGGGTGTTGGAGATGGTAGTGAGGGTGTTGGTGATGATGGTGAGGGTGTTGGTGATGATGGTGAGGGTGTTGGAGATGGTAGTGAGGGTGTTGGTGATGATGGTGAGGTGGTGATGATGGTGAATGTTGGAGATGGGTGAGATGATGGTGAGGGTGTGTGGTGGTGATGGTGAGGGTGTTGGTGATGATGGGGTGTTGGTGATGATGGTGAGGGTGTTGGAGATGGTAGTGAGGGTGTTGGTGATGATGGTGAGGGTGTTGGTGATGATGGTGAGGGTGTTGGAGATGGTAGTGAGGGTGTTGGTGATGATGGTGAGGGTGTTGGTGATGATGGTGAGGGTGTTGGAGATGGTAGTGAGGGTGTTGGTGATGATGGTGAGGGTGTTGGTGATGATGGTGAGGGTGTTGGAGATGATAGTGAGGGTGTTGGTGAAGATGGTGAGGGTGGTCAGCTCACTACATATACCACAGCATCGGAACCTGTGTCTCTCAGGTTGAGCGCTACCATGTGACGGACGGACGGACGGACGGACACAGCACACATGATCCTGACACTTAGAAAACTACTTAACACATTACTACAGCGGCGGATGAACCCCTAATAGGACGACCCATAAAGAATATCAATCATAGCAAATTTGACCAGACTGGCACTTGAGACAGCTGGTGCCAATACCTGTCACACTTCCAGATGGATGGTGACGTGTGGCACCCTGTGGCACCCTCACGCTCGCTGCCACTCCCAGGTGTAAATTAATGCTACCGGGATGGAGGATTGTGTGGGTGAGAGGGATGTTAGTGTGGAGGAGTAAGTGTGTGGGTGAGAGGGATGTTAGTGTGGAGGAGTGAGTGTGTGGGTGAGAGGGATGTTAGTGTGGAGGAGTGAGTGTGTGGGTGAGAGGGATGTTAGTGTGGAGGAGTGAGTGGGTGTGAGTGTGGAGGGATGTGTGGGAGTGGAGGGTGAGAGGGAGTGTGGTGAGGGAGGGAGGTGTGGAGGGTGGTGTGTGGGTGAGGAGGGATGGTGTGGAGGTGAGTGTGTGGGTGAGAGGGATGTTGGTGTGGAGGAGTGAGTGTGTGGGTGAGAGGGATGTTAGTGTGGAGTAGTGAGTGTGCGGGTGAGAGGGATGTTAGTGTGGAGGAGTGAGTGTGTGGGTGAGAGGGATGTTAGTGTGGAGGAGTGAGTGTGTGGGTGAGAGGGATGTTAGTGTGGAGGAGTGAGTGTGTGGGTGAGAGGGATGTTAGTGTGGAGGAGTGAGTGTGTGGGTGAGAGGGATGTTAGTGTGGAGTAGTGAGTGTGTGGGTGAGAGGGATGTCAGTATTCCCTCCTGTAGTACAATATTAATATAAACTCACCTGCCTCATTAATTTACGTATATCACAGTAAACTCACCTGTACGCATAACCTTACGTAATACTTTAATACATTGCATTAGTTTTACCGTCTTCTACATGACTGCACACACATGGGTCTTATTAAAACCGAAGTGTTTTTTTTAGTTAAATTAATTCACGGATCTAGAAAGGTAAATTAAAATATAAACAACAAGTTTTGATCATGGAAATGTAAAGGTAGAATTTGGTTTATGTATTCTGCTCTGGTTACAAACTTATAAGCGATTTAATTTCAAACCAAGAAGTGATCTAATCTAACCTAACCTAACCTAACCTAACCTAACCTAACCTAACCTAACCTAACCTAACCTAACCTAACCTGAGCCATTAAACACCATTCTCTGTAGGTCAAACTTTTAAACGTTTCAATTACCAGGATAGACTGTACAAACTACCTTCCTCAGGTCTTAGTCCCACACACCGAACAACATTTAAAAATTCAGAGCATCACAAGAGGAACCTAGTTTAGCCAGAGGTAGGCACTGTGTCCACCACTTTTGCAAGAGAACAACGCAGAAGGACACAGAAACGAGTCTACACAATTTTCCGCCGGCTAGTTCTGAACTGTGTAGAAAATGGACAATTTTTGTTTGGTTAAAGATAGAGGAGTAACTGACCTCGACCGCCAATGTGTTGTGTTGTGTTGTGTTGTGTTGAGTTTATGTCACTGTACGGAGGATTTTTGTCACCGTTACCAGGGTTTAGAGACGCGTTTAATTCTCGCAGTGTGATAACTTAAACCACTTGAGTACAGTGGATAAGCCAAGTACAATGGTTTAACCCCTTGAGTGCGATGTATTAATCCCTTGAGTAAAATTTGTGTGTGTGTGTGTGTGTGTGTGTGTTGTATGTGTGTGTGTGTGTGTGTATGTGTGTGTGTGTGTGTATGTGTGTGTATGTGTATGTATGTGTGTATGTGTGTGTGTGTGTATGTGTGTGTGTGTGTGTGTGTGTGTGTGTGTGTGTGTGTGTGTGTGTGTGTGTGTGTGTGTGTATGTGTGTGTGTGTGTTCAAATGCTCAATTCTTTGCACGAGACGACCTCCCATTCACTAACTCCCTGCCATCTGATCGCATGAGTATAAATAACTGATTGGCTGAGCATGCATAACCTGATTGTCTATGTATACATAACTTGTTTGGCTGAGACTACATAACCAAATTGAGCACACATAACCGGATTGGCTGAGCATACATAACCAGATTGACTGATCATACATAATCTGATTGGCTGTGCCTACATAACTTGATTGGCTATTAGTCGACAGTTCACGGAAGCATCTTAACCATTCTGATTAGACAGAGCATAATCAATCAGTATACATAATCTGATTAGCTGGGCTTGCATTGCTTGATTGGCTAAGCTCATATAATCTGACTGGCTTAACTTACGTAATCTGATTGTCCTAATTTACATTATCTGATTGGCAGAACTTACATAATCTGAGTGGTTGAACTTACATAATCTGATTGACTAAACTTACATAATGTGGTCGGTTGAACTTACATATTCTGATTGGCTGAACTTACATAATCTGATTGGCTGAACTTATATATTCTGATTCGCTGCTCGTTGCCAGTTCACGGAGGTATCATGGACACGAATTCATTCAAGAAAGGTAATGAAAATGTCACTCCAGCAATAGCGAGAACCTGAACTATTTCTGGCCTCATCCCGTGATGTGAACGACTGATAACGCATAACCACTCTTCCTGAGGAGCCAGAAATTTCCCTGGATTTATAGTTTTGCCTTGATTTTGTCTGAAATTTCCCTATATTTCTTTAAAATTTCCCTACACTTTCCATGAAATTTCCCTGATTACTGAGAAATTTCCCTAGATTTTATGATGTCCTGTGAATTTTTCTATTTTGATATTTCCAAAGATTTTATGAATTCTCCGTAGAGATTTTTTTAAGAGATTTCCCATGTTATCTTTTTATGAAATTTACCCACTTACCGAGAAATTAAACAATTCTTGAACGGTTCCTCTTTTTCTAGGGAAATTACTGTTTTTTTCGGTGAAATTTCTACCCCACCTCTACTATCTCTCCCACACCTCTCTCACACCCATTCCAGCTCTCCTAGCACCCGTACTAGCATCCTTCCCAGCACCTCTCCCAGCACCCCTCCCAGTTCTCCCAGCACCCCTCCTAGTTCTCACACACCCCTCCCAGTACCTATCCTAGCACTTCTCCCAGCACCCTTCCCAGCTCTCATACACCCCTCCCCCTCGGCTCTCACACACCCCTCTCCCAGCACCCCTAGCACCTCTCTCAGCATCCTTTCCAGCACCTCCTAGCACCCTTCCCAGCACCCATCTCAGCACCTCTCCCAGCACTCCTCCCAGGTCCCCCACGCGCTTCTCTCCTCAGCGCCTAAAAGCCTTCCATTAACAATGCAAATTACAACTGGTTCGCTGAAGACCATTTTGACCTATTGAAAAGCTGCTCATCCAATGTACATCATCAGCGAAGCAGGAAAAACACGTCTAATTAGTGTGTGGGTGATTAGGGAACAGGCAATTAGATATACAGTGATAATCTAGTGCCTCGTAACCACTGTAGTGTATTAGCCAATCATTAATCTTACGGTGATGGGTGGTTAGAGAAGTAATTAGATATACAGTGATAATTGAGTGTGCCTCGTAACCACTGTTGAGAATTGTAATGTATTAGACCATCATTAATCTTCTCGTCATAGGTGATTTGAGAAGTAATTAGATATAAAGCCATAAACTAAAGCCTTGTTAGCAATGGATCAGTCGACATCATCAACAGTGTTATTGCTGGCTTTATAACTATGGCTGTACGATAGTTTGGTATGTAATTTTTTTCAACTTCCTACACCTCATCCCGGGAGGATTACCACCACTGGCAGGCGTATGACTTAATTTCCTTGAGTACATTTTCATCTTACTCAAAGGATAAAAATCGTCGTACTCCGGGGTTTAAGTTTTCGTACTCATATGTAATCACAAGGATGAAGGCTGTCAGGAGGTGTACTTAGTATTAAAACCTTAATTAAGAAGAATACCTGTAATTACTACATAATGAGTTCTGGACTAACATATTTAGTGCCTAATTTAATGTTTGTTTTACCGTGTTCAGTAAAGTGTTTCCGGCGGTAGGTTGTGTTGTGAAGACTAAGTGTGTGGTTGTTGATTTTAGGTTGTGAATATCTCGTTACCTGTTGTATTATTGCTGCCAGGGGAGGCTGAGGAAGACGTACTTCTCGTCAATGCTTCAGTCTGTCCGTGAGTTATAAACACGATAACTCGAACAAACAACAACTTACTATGTACAGTCGGTCCAAAAAGTATCTTTACGAAGGGGTCCAATGAATTTCAAAATGAATACTGCAGCTCCTGTTGACTCGGTAGGGTCGTCAAAATCCTTCATCGGTTGTGTCATATTGTCTCACACCAAATCGTAAAGATACCTTTTTGAGTGACTGTATGTCTACTACATCAAGATCTCAGCACAGCTCGAGAGTCATTAATTTGTATCGTAACAGTACAGATTTCTGGCTCCTTGAACTTTGTTGTGGCGTGATGGAGGAAACTCAATATTTTGTATTATTGCTTTACAAAACCGTAGCCTTGTGGTGAACTTAGTTAGGCAGCCTTAACGTTAAAGTCTGAATAACCAAATGACCTGCCAACACCTGGGAAAGTTGATACTCAGACTGACAAGTTTGGAAGTGAGAGTGGGTACACATGACTGTCTGATAGGGACAGTGTGGATACAACACATGGTATACTAAACCTTCGGTACTCGACCGTATTTACTTCCTCAACTGTAAAATGAGGTATTTAGTTAAATCTGGGTTGACTGAGAGTGCCCCGAGATCGAACTCCCTGGTAAAATTGATATATTAGAAAAATACAAGATTACCGCGAAATTTACTGAGTATGAAAGTAAAGTGGATGGTGGGAGATTTGTTTTAGGGGAAAATATCGGTGCGTAAATATAAACATTAGTCTGCAAGCGATTATGGGCGGGGTTATATAAAAATGTTTAGTGATTGAATAGTGAAACCTCAAGTGTACCTTCAAAGTAAAAAAAAAAATACAGGTATTTAAAAGACGAGTCATTAGATTCATATTTGAAGAACGCATTATATTACTGCCATTAACTTTCCCTCAGTAAATACGAATGAGCCATTTTAGTCGAATACGGGAGGTGTTTGTTTACATTGATGACGTCATCCTTCACTAAAAACCCTCGGCAGTTTTTCAGCGATAAACAGTGTATAAAGTTCAGCAGCTCTAATCATTTCTCGCTTCCTCGTGTTTATGAGGTAAATACATTAAAATCCACGAGCATTGTGTGTTACGTCCATTTTCTGGCACATTTCGACCAGAATTTTTAAATCTCAATTTGACGATGCAGGAAAAAATGTGATTGTGAGTTAGCAGCGTTGCCGTGCTCGGCCACAGCCAACAGTTATTGCTTTTGATGAAGTTACGTTCATCATCCTGCGGGTTTTATATACACGAGATTGCAATGAAAAACAAATGGAAATTACCAGGTTTATCTGGCGTTTATTAGATTATGCTCGGGTATAATTTGAGAGAGAATATTTGGCTGGCAATCTGGCTATCAGGGACGAGGGCCTCACGCTGACGGCCGCAAGCCCACGCTGCCCCCAGGTCCCTGTATCTCACAAACTACTGTATACAGTATAAATATATATATATATATATATATATATATATATATATATATATATATATATATATATATATATATATATATATATAAAATTGCCGATTAGAAGTAACTCGTATGTATCTCTGGGTTTTTTAAAACTTCTGACTGGCCATAAACGACCATGCAGATCATAAAAATACATATTGTTTCATACAAAACGTGACCTAACTCGCCTAATGTAACCTAACCTAATCTACGTTAAGTATAATTTCCCAATCTTATGATGGCAAATGGCATTTTAAATGAAACTGAAGAAATTTTACCATATTAAGATTATTTTCCATTAAGTTATAACAATAATAAATAATGATCCCTTTTTGGTAAAAAGGTCAGTTACTTTTTAAAGCTTAAGCCGGTGAGTGTACTGTACGTATTTAGCAAGGGAAAATGTTACTAATTTTGCAGAAGAGAATAGATGACTCCAATACAGGGGCAAACTTATTAATTATTAACAATAATTATGTTATTATTACTGGTAGTAGTAGTAGTATTAGTAGTAGTGGTGTCATTATTATTACTATTGTTTTCTTTGTCAATATTATTATAATTAAAAACAGTAATAACTAAGTAACACTGCCAACCAACATTACACAACACATTACATTTGCTTCACTAAACACTAACATAACTTCCAACATCTAACTGTATGTTCGTCTCCCTGTGTCAACATTGTGGCTACAGCGGCTAATGTTATGGTCATCAACAGAGCGTGTTTGGTGACCGTATCTGGAGTGTTCCTAAGGGGGTGTGGGTTAACAATAAGGGGGGCCTGTAGGTAAGGAGAGGTGAGAGGGGGTATTGTACGCCTGCCAGCTCTGTGTAACTTAGGGGATATACTGTATGAGAGTGGGGGAGATAATGCCAGTCGTTCCTTCCCAAAGTGTCGTATATTTAGGGAGAAAAGCTCTCAAGTAGCGTTAAGATTAGTTTAGGTTAGGTTAAGATTGTTTTAGTATTACCATAGAATTACGTTAGGTCAGGTTATGAATTCGAAAACCCAAAACCCGTAAAAACACGTACAAATAGATCCAACTCACACCAAACAAATAAACCCAATTCACAAGTAAATAAAAACACCAATCTATCTAAACTCAGATCTAAACCACGGCAAATTGAAGCGTGTTGTTGTCTTGCTCTTTAAAAATTACTAACACGAAAGGCTAAAAAAAATTGTTCGAAGGGAGAACATGTACCAGTGCTGTTGTCCTGTGCGTCTAGAGACCTCAGTGTCGTGTTAGTGCCGCACTGCCACCTGAAATGTTGTTGGTGAGGAGGTCCACTGTACGCCTCCCTCCCTCCCACTCCCACGTGACCTATACCCTGGCTAGGTAGTGAAGAAGGTTGGCCAGTTATTTGGTGCATTGTAAGGCCAGGTGATCTGCCTTACTTAGCCGAGTAGTTTAGTATAGGTTAGGTAATCTCCCTCTCTCTAGGGTAAGGAGTTCCACGCGGTACTAGTTCGAGGTTATAAATGAACTCTTAGGGAGACATACATAGTCTCTCACACTCTCGTATAGGCTGATGGTGAGGAGGTTAGGGGGGGGGTGGGGAGGGGTAACGTTCCACTGCTTCCCTTCCTTAAACCACTACAGCTCCCTTCTCTTGGTATACCCCTTCCTCTCCATGACCCCTTCCTTCCTTTGGTCCATTACGTCATCCAGTGCAGTGGCTTCCTGCCTTCATTCTTTATTTATTTTGCCACGAACGAAGCAGTATTTTTCAGATCTCTCTCTCTCTCTCTCTCTCTCTCTCTCTCTCTCTCTCTCTCTCTCTCTCTCTCTCTCAAGTTCTTTGTTGGTGATCTTTGTCATTTTTCATCATATTTAAACCTTCCTATAGGTAGCCATTGTCAAAGGTTTGGTTAAGTTAGGTTAGGTTAAGTTAGTTTAAGTTAAGTAGGGGTGTTATACACGTCACACCTTCTTTGGTCTCTACACTTCTCAAACCTTTCATAAATAAAGTGGAATCACCTGAAGAATGCCCACCCCACCTTTACCTAACCTATCCTAACCTAACCTACTCTATCCTAACCTAACCTACTCTAACCATCTCCCCTTCCCCCCTCTTAATCAGTAATAAAAAAAACATGAGTACAGTACTACCCTTTTGTGTATTACCTCCTCCAGGCTCCTCCCTAGGCACCTCCCCGGGCACCTACTCCAGGCACCTCCCCCTAGGCACCTCCCCAGGCACCTACTCCAGGCACCTCCCCCTAGGCACCTCTCCCAGGCACTTACCCCAGGTACCTCCCCCTAGGCACCACTCCCAGGTACCTCAATCCCCCTTATCCGGCACTGAGGTAGCGGAAATAGGTAAGGAAAGGTCTTTTGTCTCCCGGTTCGATACCTACTTTATCTTGGTTCTTTTAGCTGTTGTATGACAGTGAGAGTCAGACCCCCCCCCCCTCCCCTCCCCCCTATCTCTCTCTCTCTCTTTCATTTCTCTTTCTTTCAAATGATTCATATCGTAAGCTGAATCTCTCTCTCTTACTATCATCATTATTAATTTAAAAAGATAAATAAATGAGAGAGAGAGAGAGAGATAGGGTTTCTCAGTGTACGGCCAAAGGTTACACACGCTTTATAAATGTCAATATTAATAGTCCTTCTTATAATTGATGAAGAAGCGGGCGATCTATAGGCTACGGTGAAGTGAATAGGCGTTCTGTAGGCTAGGAGGGGCGTGGTTAGGTGTTATATAGGCTGGGAGGGCCGTGGTTAGGTGTTATATAGGCTGGGAGGGCCGTGGATAGGTGTTATATAGGCTGGGAGGGCCGTGGATAGGTGTTCGTGGTTAGGTGTTATACAGGCTGGGAGGGCAGTGGATAGGTGTTATATAGGCTGGGAGGGCCGTGGTTAGGTGTTATATAGGCTCGGAGGGCCGTGGATAGGTGTTCTGAAGGCTAGGAGGGCCGTGGTTAGGTGTTATATAGGCTGGGAGGGCAGTGGATAGGTGTTATATAGGCTGGGAGGGCCGTGGATAGGTGTTATATAGGCTGGGAGGGCCGTGGTTAGGTGTTATGGAGGAGGGCCGTGGTTGAGTGTTATATAGGCTGGGAGGCCATGGATGGGTGTTCTGAAGGCTAGGAGGGGCGTGGTTAGGTGTTATATAGGCTGGGAGGGCCGTGGTTAGGTGTTATATAGGCTGGGAGGGCCGTGGATAGGTGTTATATAGGCTGGGAGGGCCGTGGATAGGTGTTCTGAAGGCTAGGAGGGGCGTAGATAGGCGTTCTGTAGGCGAGAGGGGCATGGTTAGTGAAGTATTAACAGTAGGTGTCATCGCTGATCCACAGTTCGGCAGCGATCATCTGAAGTTAGGGCGAGTCTGGCAACCTCTTGACGAAAACAAATCAGGATGAATAATGATAATAATAATAACTACACTAGATCACCCGAAGATTAGTGTCCCGGAGTTAGTTTAGGTTAAGTTAGGGTTGGTTTAATTAGGTTAGTTTATTTTAGGTTAGGTTAGATTTAGTTAGGCTGGGATTGGTTAGGTTAGTTAATCTTAAGGTGAAATAAGGTTAGGTTATGTTACGTTCAGTTAGGTTAAGTTTCGGTTTGGTTAGGTTAGGTTAAGTTAAGTTAAGACTAGGTTAAGGTTAGGTTAGGTTGCCTGGAGTTGATGGTGGTGGGAGTCAGGTAGAGTTTCACTACACTGGTTCACCGAAATACAGTATGTGTACAAGGGATCAAGTCCTCTCCTAGTCTTCTACGACAAAAATACAAACTGTTGTAAGAAAATCTAGAGATACTGTCCTAGTTTTTCCTAGTTTTTTTATCTGAAGCGAATGTCTAATCTATGTTTTATTTTTAAGTTGTTTTAAATCTATATTGAATGTTGTTTTATTTCCCTTGTGTTTTAAAGCTACAGCGAATATGGATGTGTTTTATTTTTCTCTTGTTTTTGTCAACAACGAATGTTCAATGTGTTTTTATTTAATCTACAACGAATATCCTTCCTGTTTTATTTCTCTATTGTTTTAAAGCAACAACGAACGTCCATTGTGGTTTTTTTTTAATCTATAACAACTGTCTCTCCAGCTTCTGTTTGTGTGTTTGTTTTTGTCTACAGTGAACGTCGTTTGTGATGGTTTTTATTTAATGTTCCGCTTGTTTCTATTTGTTTGTTCCATTTTTCTTTACCTACAGGGAATTTTCTTTCAGATTTTTTTATCAACGATGAATGTCAACTGCGTTTTATTTTTTATTTAGTTTTTATTAAATCAACATCGAATGTGGTTTTAATCTATTTACTTTTTTTGGTCAACAACGAATGTCCTTTACTGTTTATTTACATTTTTAAATCAACAACGAATATTATCCTCTGTAAATCCTTCCTTAGTGATGTTTATAAAGGGAGTATTTTTTCTCCTCTTATTGCTCTTATAATTAGGATTATTGGGTTTGTCTTTTGTTATTATATTCTGCTTTGACTGTTGTCTATACTGTCTCTCTCTCTCTCTCTCTCTCTCTCTCTCACCTTTCTCACCACCCCCCAGTTCCTCATCCATCTCCCTCATCCCCTTTTGTCCACTTTTACCCCTCCCTTCCCCTATCTCTTCACACCCCCCTCCCTTTCCTCCTCCCTCCCCCCCTCCCCCCTCCCTCCCTTCCCTCTCTTCCATCAAGCAGGGTGGAACAGAGGAGATAATTTTCCCGGGGATGGTTGTTGGTTGGGAAGTTTGGTAAACACACCATTGCCATTACTGCCGAAGATCCCAAGGGAGGCGGGGCGGAGGGAGAGGGGGAGAAGGGAGGGAGGGAGAGAAGGAAGGAGGGAGAGGGGGAGAAGGAGTGGAAAATAAGGTAGAGGAAGAGGGGGGGTGTGGAGGAGGAAGGAGAGGAAGATGAATGATAAGTGGAGGATAGGAAGGAATCAGAAGAAGAGAGGGAAGGAGGGAAGGGGAGAAAAAGAAAGGATAAGAGAAGGAGGAGGAAGAGGAGGGATAAGAAGAGGAAGAGAGAGGTGGAGAAGGAAGACGGAAACATCGGACAGTCGAGACTCAGGAAGCTGTAAGGCGGTAAACTGGCCAACCACAGCTGAGTGTTAGCTGGTCTTCTTCTTCTTCTTCTTCATGATCTTTTTTCTTCTTCTTCTTCTTCTTCTTCTTCATTATCTTTTTTTTTCTTCTTCTTCTTCTTCTTCATGATCTTCTTCTTCATTATCTTTTTTTCTTCTTCTTCTTCGTCTTCATGATCTTCTTCTTCATTATCTTTTTTTCTTCTTCTTCTTCATGATCTTCTTTTTCTTCTTCTTCTTCTTCTTCTTCCAATTCACCGTCATCAGTCTATTATTGTTGTTGTTGTTGTTTTTGTTGTATTAATGTAGTTTAATTATTTCTGCCGTTTGCATCAGAAGTTCCCGCCATAGAAACATTCACAATACTTTACGCACCGTTACAGTTGAGTCTGCAGCTCTATACATGACGCACAATACTGTAACGTTTTAATACTTGACTTACGCCCCAGATGTTAAACCTTTATTTCAAAGAGAGAGAGAGAGAGAGAGAGAGAGAGAGAGACATTATCCGACAAAAATGTGAAACAAAAACACATTCCTGGTTGCCCCTCTTAGCAGTCACTACTTTTGTTCTTGTTTGTTGTTGTCCTGTGTTAATTACTTAATTGTTGTTGTATGTGTTGTGTGGGTGTTCATGTGTTTGTTGTTATCGCCACCGCTCACCTGTGAAACAAAAGATTATCTGATGAACCAACTTTCTCAAGTGGAGTGTGTGTGTGTGTGTGTGTGTGTGTGTGTGTGTGTGTGTGTGTGTCCCCACGTGCACAATGCGACCATGCAAGCCAGGAGAAAGACAGACAGACAGACACTGACTCGACATCATCCAATCATGGTAGACGGACCACAGCTGTTGTGTGAAGGACATTACTGATATTAACTCTAGCTCACACCTGTCACTCTCTCTCTCTCTCTCTCTCTCTCTCTCTCTCTCTCTCTCTCTCGTTTTCCCCATCTGTGTGAGTTACCTTAACACTGTGTGAGTTACCTTAACACTGTGTGAGTTACCTTAACACTGTGTGAGTTACCTTAACACTGTGTGAGTTACCTTAACACTGTGTGAGTTACCTTAACACTGACTGTGTGAGTTACCTTAACACTGACTGTGTGAGTTACCTTAACACTGACTGTGTGAGTTACCTTAACAATGACTGTGTGAGTTACCTTAACACTGACTGTGTGAGTTACCTTAACACTGACTGTGTGAGTTACCTTAACACTGACTGTGTGAGTTACCTTAACACTGACTGTGTGAGTTACCTTAACACTGACTGTGTGAGTTACCTTAACACTAACTGTGTGAGTTACCTTAACACTAACTGTGTGAGTTACCTTAACACTAACTGTGTGAGTTACCTTAACACTGACTGTGTGAGTTACCTTAACACTAACTGTGTGAGTTACCTTAACACTGACTGTGTGAGTTACCTTAACACTGACTGTGTGAGTTACCTTAACACTGACTGTGTGAGTTACCTTAACACTAACTGTGTGAGTTACCTTAACACTAACTGTGTGAGTTACCTTAACACTAACGACTGTGTGAGTTACCTTAACACTGACTGTGTGAGTTACCTTAACACTGACTGTGTGAGTTACCTTAACACTGACTGAGACTGTGTGAGTTACCTTAACACTGACTGTGTGAGTTACCTTAACACTGACTGTGTGACTGTTACCTTAACACTGACTGTGTGAGTTACCTTAACACTGACTGTGTGAGTTACCTTAACACTGACTGTGTGAGTTACCTTAACACTGACTGTGTGAGTTACCTTAACACTGACTGTGTGAGTTACCTTAACACTGACTGTGAGTTTAACACTGACTGTGTGAGTTACCTTAACCTTAACACTGACTGTGTGAGTTACTGACTTAACACTGACTGTGTGAGTTACCTTAACCTTAACACTGACTGTGTGAGTTACCTTAACACTGACTGTGTGAGTTACCTTAACACTGACTGTGTGAGTTACCTTAACACTGACTGTGTGAGTTACCTAACACTGACTGTGTGAGTTACCTTAACACTAACTGTGTGAGTTACCTTAACACCGACTGTGAGTTACCTAACACCGACTGTGTGAGTTACCTTAACACTGACTGTGTGAGTTACCTTGACACTGACTGTGTGAGTTACCTTAACACTGACTGTGTGAGTTACCTTAACACTGTGTGAGTCACCTTAACAGTGTGAGTTACCTTAACACTGACTGTGTGAGTTACCTTGACACTGACTGTGTGAGTTACCTTAACACTGACTGTGTGAGTTACCTTAACACTGTGTGAGTCACCTTAACAGTGTGAGTTACCTTAACACTGACTGTGTGAGTTACCTTGACACTGACTATGTGAGTTACCTTAACACTGACTGTGTGAGTTACCTTAACACTGCTCCAGTAAGTCGGTGAACGGCTAATGAACTCTGTCTCATTATGCTGCCCAAGTTCAGTACAAGTTGTAGCAGACTACTTAGTGTTTCTGAGGGCGGGTCAGGGGGGCGGAGGGTGAGGGGGGTCAGGGGGCAGGTGAGGCAGGTCAGGGGGCGGAGGTGAGGGCGGTCAGGGGCGGAGGTGAGGGCGGGTCAGGGCGGAGGGAGGGGTCAGGGGCGGAGGTGAGGGCGGGTCAGGGGGCGGAGGTGAGGCAGGTCAGGGCGGAGGTGGGGCAGGTGGGGGCGGAGGTGAGGGTCAGGGGCGGAGGTGAGGGGCGGGTCAGGGGGGCGGAGGTGAGGAGGGTCAGGGGGCGGAGGTGAGGGAGGGTCAGGGGGCGGAGGTGGGAGGGTCAGGGGGGCGGAGGTGAGGGAGGTCAGGGGGCGGAGGTGAGGAGGGTCAGGGGCGGAGGTGAGGGAGGTCAGGGGCGGAGGTGGGAGGGTCAGGGGGCGGAGGTGAGGGAGGGTCAGGGGGGCGGAGGTGAGGGTGATTGTTTTGGTGTACAGTGTGAAAGACTTATTGTGTTCTCTTTTAATGAAGAGAGAGAGAGAGACACGCAGTGAGAGAAAAATAACATCTATCTATCTATCTATCTATCTATCTAAGACGCTCACCTTCGTCTGCGTCATCAAGGGTTGTATAGTGAAGGACACACTGACAGTATCCAAGATCGTTTTATATCAGTATGTATGAGGAAGAGTTATAGTGTCAAGATTGTTCGTAAGACCACCTGTACGCCCGTCCTTGTCCGTCTGACCGTCCGTCCAATTGACTTTGATGATTTATATACACGAGTTGACTTATTTGAAACATAATTGGCAATGCACGCATCTACATAACTACTGCTACATTATCATCTACAAAATACACGTCACTATGACCTTTGTAGTTTCTGGTTGACCTTTTAAACATTCACCTCATTTTGGGGGGTCAGCTTGTGGTATTAAGGTTTAACACTGAGTCACAGTTATCTGCCGTACACAGACCATTCTTAAGTACTAGACATACGTGAAGAACACTACATCATTGACTGTGTTATGTCACACTAGTGTAAATTGTCCCTCATATGGGAAGGTTAGGTTAGGTTAGGTTAGGTTAGGTTAGGTTTGATACAGTCGGTGCCGAGCTGACTTAACACAACCTTTATAAAGGTGTGTATTATTTGTGTTACTCTGACACCTGACAACTCTCATGCCCTTCCTCCTAACTCCATTCCTACGCGCACACACACACACACAGTTCATTCTCAGCTCCCATGGAGTGAAAACATATACACGGCGCCTTTGGACTGCCAAGGCCAGACCGTTGGCCCCTCCCCTTCCCTCATCTCCTCCCCAGCAGGATTTATCAACAGCCCCCCACTGTCAGTACAGTGCAAAGATTGACGATCAACCCACAACTGATATACAAAAGAGACAATTTTAACTCGAAAGGAAGAAACAATTGTTAGAGTGACAGTAAGTGCTCCGCTTCAGTGGTCACCTGATATAGGCCTCACACACTCTGGTCCCGCCCTACACTAACCACCAACACCGGATGAGAAACCAAGACCCTAAACTACATCGCGAGAGGAATTAAAGAATCCCAGCTATGAGGAACAAGAACCCTCTCCAACACCCCGCCTGAGCTGAAGGACCTACCTGGTCCAGGCCTGCCCTTAGTACCTACTGTAGGTATGAAGGCCATCCGAACTCTGGGAAGGACTTTGTTGGCGCCGCTATCAAGTCAAAAGACTGTTTACAAGACCAGCTCCCACAGTACCAGATCTACAGTATAGTTAATTTAGATGTTTACTCTATGTTTCTTATAATTTTGTACTGAAAGCTTTTGTCAGTCAAGTGACCCACTCGATAAATTCACAATTTGTAACTTTTATCATCTCTGTTTATTGTATATTTTCAGCATTTTGGCTGCCATGATATTTTCACAAAACGTTAACTATTATAATTATTATTTTTTTACACACACACACTCCCATGCCCACCGCCCAAATATGCACGCCCTTCCATCTCCTACACAGCCACGCCCACCTACGCCTACCGCCCACAAAACCATGCCCTTCCACGCCCACCTCTTACACAGCCACGCCCTCTCACGCACACCACGCCCTCCCACGCTCACCACGACCACAAACCACACTCAGCAGGTCTGTACTGGTGGACCAAGACGCCCACCATAACAATTAATTTCCCTGATTCATGAATATTTAAGAGTGAGTTTTACCGTGGTGGTGGTGGTGGTGGCCCTCCCTCTTGTTGACGCGCCATTCCTGCACGCACGCACGTTTAACTGATGAGCCAATAAGATCTCTCCTGCTCGCGCATTTTATTTACCTGTGAGGCTGACTCAGACAAACCAACATCTGAAGGACGTCTCTTCACACTGTAGATCCTCACATAGTGTGTAGTGTAGACTGTGTAAATGAAACAAACACTCAGTTATGTTTTGTTAACGAGTATGATACAGCAATAATGGTTAAAACATGTTGTTATGGTACATTACTACCCTAGCAACCAGTCTGTTTGTGTGAGTTTCCACATTTTCTAAGGTCTGATACGTGTAGGGGGAACTTAGACGCCGGGTTACATCTTTTTAAGGAGAACCTTTAATCTTCTTATGAAAAAACAAATCAGGTCTCAGATGTACTTACACGTAATGCTACTACTTCCTTCTTATCAAAGTGGTATGATAATGTTTACAGTTTATTGAAATTAAAACCGGAGAAGAACAACTGCCTATACAGTACATAAACAAAGCAGTCGTTGAGGAGCGTCGCAAGTTATCGTTTGCGATGAGGTGGGAAGTTGGCAAAGTTTAGTTTAATAAGGTAGGAAGGTGGCAAGTTAGTCCAGAGGCTTGGCGGCTCCTCTCACTAGCACGTCACACGCCCCATTATACTGCGCCACAATGTTTACACAGCCGCCAACTTAAAGTTATAAATAAATTATCAAAGTCCTCACTTAGATGAGGCCAACAGATGAACTTTAGTACAAAAGCGAAATGTACTGGATTGTGAATTATTACATTACCTCAGTGCTGGGCTGTACATTACTGCTCGACGTACAGTACTGTCCCAAACTGGTCCGTCAGCGTTAAACGACTCACTGTGTAGTATGACAGAATGAAGTTTATTTTGTACCAATAAGACAGCTAAGAGACACGACGAAGGTTCTCGCCCTGAGCTCTTGAGGTGGTCGAGGGAGAAACACGACGTACTAAGGAACACTATGCACTAAGGAACACTGGATGTACTAAGGAACACTATGCACTAAGGAACACTGGATGTACTGAGGAATACCATGTACTAAGGAACACTGGACGTACTAAGGAACACTGAGCGTACTAAGGAACATTGGACGTACTAAGCAACACTGGGCGAAGTGAGTGTATAAAAACGTCCAGGCCACAATTCCTTCAATTTATGTCTATCATGCAAAAGTTAGATCACCTGAACTATAACCTCAGTTTATTACACCTTAAGATTAACCACCCTAACCTCACCTCACCCCGCCTCATCTAACCTAACCTAACCCTGCCTCATCTAACCTAACCTCACCCCGCCTCATCTAACCTAACCCTGCCTCATCTAACCTCACCCCGCCTCATCTAACCTAACCTAACCCTGCCTCATCTACCCTGAACTAACCTACCCCAACAAGGAAGATTGAGAGGAACTAATCATTTATGGTCTACATATACTGTACACACGAGCAGGACTGGTGCACCCTGGGTCGGTAATTATTGTGTGTGGCGGCTGGTCAGTTAGGACAGTCTTAATATTCCCCCATACCTATTATGTCCCAGACCCTAGTCCGCCACCATTCAAAATTCATAAAATTAGTCAGGTTTTGTACGCGCACGCGTGTGTATGTGTGTGTGTGTGTGTTTATGGGTGTGTGTGTGTGCAGTGGTGATAGCATACGGCGGTCGATGCCTCTCATTATAAAGGTGTTAATATGTGAATAAATAAATACATATACTCGTATATATTTATATTCTATCATGATGTGATGTTTTTGTCGCGTTTATTATGATTCATTACCTCGTCGACACACCTGAGCGGCTTCATACAGTATAATTATATATATATATATATATATATATATATATATATATATATATATATATATATATATATATATATATATATATATATATATGCACAAAATTAATGATACTTGACTCCAGGTGTCATATAAAATCCACAAGATAAATTGTAACCTTAATTTACATATCGTCTTCATCAAATAAGTGAATTAACTTTACAAAAGACCACAACACTGAATTTCCTTGTCTCGCTGAGAGAGAGAGAGAGAGAGAGAGAGAGAGAGAGAGAGAGAGAGAGAGAGAGAGAGACCAACATCGCACACCAAAGATCAAAGAAACACATAAAAAGGCGAACATTAAGGCGGTCTGCCAGGGTCCCTGTAAGTGATATTACCTGGAAGGTCCCAGGCTGAGCGTGACCCACTGTCCTCCCACACCCTCACCCACACACTCACCCACCTCCCCACCCACACACTCACCCACCTCCCCACACCCTCACCCACCTCCCACACCCTCACCCACCTTCCCACACCCTCGTCCCTTCCCCACAGCCTCCCACCCACCTCCTCACACCCTCATCCACTTCCCCACACCCCCCCACTTCCCACACCCTCACCCACTTCCCACATCCTCATCCACTTCCCCACACCCTCATCCACCTCCACACCCTCACCCATACCCACCTCCCCACCCTCACCCCCATCCCCACACCCCCTCCCCTTTCCACACCCTCACCCCCATCCCCACATCCTCACTCACCTCTCCACACCCTCACCCATACCCACCTCCCCACACCCATACCCACCTCCCCACACCCATCCCCACACCCTTACTCCCCTTTCCACACCCTCACCCACGACACCACACCCCTCCCCACCCCTGGACTGGTCGCCTGGTAGCCTCAGTCTTTCCTCCCGCCCTAACTGCACCAGTGACCTCCCTGATGTATGGGAACTATCAACAGAACAGGAGGTAGTCCGGGGCGAGTCCCTGCCTGACTCCAGTGCTTCGTGAGCTCTCCCCTGGGGCCTGGTACGACTACTGCTGGGGCCTGGTACTACTACTGCTGGGGCCTGGTACTACTACTGCTGGGGCCTGGTACTACTACTGCTGGCTCCTGGTACTACTACAAGACGAGGAACACACTTAGGTTGTAGGATAGTTAGGCTCTGTAGTTGTAATAGGCCATACCTTAACCAAACCATTAAAATTTGGGTATACACAGTCGAGGAATGTTGTCAGTACAGAGGAGAGTTCTGTGTGCCGCTACACCACCCTCCAACACAGTGGTGTTCTGTGTGCCGCTACACCACCCTCCAACACAGTGGTGTTCTGTGTGCCGCTACACCACCCTCCAACACAGTGGTGTTCTGTGTGCCGCTACACCACCCTCCAACACAGTGGTGTTCTGTGTGCCGCACACCACCCCTGAGGGGTGTTCTGTGTGCCGCTACACCACCCTCCAACACAGTGGTGTTCTGTGTGCCGCTACACCACCCTCCAACACAGTGGTGTTCTGTGTGCCGCTACACCACCCTCCAACACAGTGGTGTTCTGTGTGCCGCTACACCACCCTCCAACACAGTGGTGTTCTGTGTATCGCTACACCACCCTCCAACACAGTGGTGTTCTGTGTATCGCTACACCACCCTCCTTCAATACTCTAAACAATTCACTTAATGGATATCCGATCTATATTGTTAAACGAATTTCCGGAACAGTGAAAACTACGGTTTAAGGTTTAAGGTCTTGTGGTGGCGCGGCGTAGAGGAATGCACCGACTTGCTGTCTTCCTCTCACGTGATAAATTTTGGGTAAGTCTTCTGAGACAGTCCCATGATGTGACCTGGGAGAGACAATTTTCAGTACGTCTCAAAAAAATTTAAACACACTGCCTTAAGGTTTCCGTGTAGACGCGTGAATGATTGTACAGTATTACACTAGTAACACTGTCCTCACTTATGAGAGACCTCGCACATTACCAATTAAGGACAATGTATTACAAGTATTCACGGGATCATAACTACAGTGAAAGCTGTGTGGCAAGTGTCCATATATTTATCTGAGACGGAGGGTTGTACAGATGACCACTGAGAATGTCTTGTTGGTCTTATGTTGTGGTGGTGAGGGAGGGTGTGGTGTTGTGGTGGTGAGGGAGGGTGTGGCGTTGTGGTGGTGAGGGAGGGTGTGGTGTTGTGGTGGTGAGGGAGGGTGTAGTGTTGTGGTGGTGAGGGAGGGTGTAGTGTTGTGGTGGTGAGGGAGGTGTAGTGTTGTGGTGGTGAGGGAGAGGTGTAGTGTTGTGGTGGTGAGGGAGGTTGTGGCTTTGTTGTGGTGAGGGAGGTGTGAATGTTGTGTGAGTGAGGAGAGGTGTGTGTGGTGGTGAGGAGGAATATGGTGTTGTGGTGGTGAGGGAGGTGTGTGTTGTGGTGGTGAGGAGGGGTGTGAGTGTTGTGGTGGTGAGGGAGGGTGTGGTGTTGTGGTGGTGAGGGAGGGTGTGGCGTTGTGGTGTTGAGGAGGTGTGTGTTAATGGTGGTGAGGGAGGAGGTGTGAGTGTTGTGGTGGTGAGGGAGGTGTGAGTGTTGTGGTGAGTGAGGAGGTGTGTGGTGTTAATAGTGAGTGAGAGGTGTAGTGTTAATGGTGGTGAGGGTGTAGTGTTGTGGTGGTGAGGTTGTGGCGTTTGTGAGTGAGGAGGGGTCTTCGTGGTGTGGTGGTGAGGGAGGGTGTATGAGGTGGTGGTGAGGGGTGTGTGTTGTGGTGGTGAGGGGAGGGTGTAGTGTTGTGGTGGTGAGGGTCATGGTGTTGTGGTGGTGAGGGAGGGTGTGGTGTTGTGGTGGTGAGGGAGGGTGTAGTGTTGTGGTGGTGAGGGGTGCAGTGTTGGTGGTGAGGGAGGGGTGTAGTGTTGGCCAGTGAGTGAGGAGGGTGTGAAAAAGCATTCAATGGCATTGGTAGGGGTGTGGGTATTTGGCCCAGTGAGGTGAGGAGGTGGTGTTGTGGTGGTGAGGGAGGGTGTGGTGATTTTTGTATTTATTTATTTATCGACCGACCAAGCTAGCGGGAATCATCGCAAATGGTCAACTTTGGGAGGCTGGCGACCAATGATACATCTTCCTCTGAACAGCTGAAATAAAAATTGCTCCATGTGTTGTAATGGTAACTCTCTCTCTCTCTCTCTCTCTCTCTCGGACTCTTTCTCTTTTTGACTCACGACCGAATCTCCCCTAATCCTACCTCTTATCTCCCCCTTCCTCCCAGATCTCTCTTAGTCTCCCCATCTCTTTAATCTCCCCAGCGTCTCTCCTGCCTTCCTTGCTGCACCCACATCTCTCATACTCTTCCCTCCCTCCCCAGTAATTCTCTAAGAGTGTCTTCTATCTCCTTAACTCTCCCCTCTACCCTCTTAATCTCCCCAGTTCTTCTCTTAATCTCTGCATATCTCCTCATTTCCTCCCCACCCTTTCTGGTCTGTGCCTTTAACCCACCTTCTCTCCTACCACCCCCCACTCTTACTGCTCCCCATCTCCCCTCTCTGCCTTCGCCGTACCTCCCTACTTACCTCCTTCCCACCTAACCTCCCCACTTCCCCTCCCCTCGTCCCCCCCCCACATAATGGTACAATAACAGGGGCGATAATTGAAAAAACGACTGACGTGAATTTCCTCTTAACTGTTCCGTCTAGCGGCCAGAAGTGACAGTAAGTGTGTACCATGATTCTTACCGACACAGCGACACCTCCTCCTCCTCCTCTTCCTCTTCCTCTTCCACCTCTTCCTCCACTGTCTCCTCCATCAGCTCCTACTCCTTCATCTCCTCCTCCTTTTCCACCACTCCTCTTCCTTCACCTTCTATGCACCACCACCTCCCATTACACGTTTCTCATTGTTTATCGTCTCTTAGTAACGCAGTGGAGACGAACATGACCAGTCCTTCACGTGTGGTATCTCATGAAGGTGTCCACGCAGAGCTCAGCCATATAATAGTACTTGACCTCGTATGTACCGTATCTGCCATTTACTCATTACACAATGGTAGACGGTATACCTGTACTGTGTCCATATATACCGTGTACATCCATTGTTTGTGTACATGCTCAATTGTTTACCTGCACTGTTTATATACATGCTGAACTGTATACCAGGATTTTCTGTATATCGTACAGACCCCTTCACTAGTGCGTTTACAGGGGCTCGTTATGTAAACATTCCCACAAATCATTACATTGAGATTTTAATACTGTTTTAGTTTGATTCCATAGTGTGTTTATTATTGCGTGTTTCCTTCTGTCGAAAGTCAACAAACACAGGGCTGCCACACTGCACAAAACCTGACGAGTCCCTGTAAACGCACAAGTGAAGGGGACTGTACATGCTCAAATGTATACAGTACATGCATTGTCTATATACGTTCTTAACTCTATACCTACATTGTCTATATACATCCTGAATCAATGCAAACTTGTATATGACGATTTTTCTGAATAAAACGGAACTCTCTCTCTCTCTCTCTCTCTCTCTCTCGCACCTCAGCCTCAAGTGTTTAAGTGGCCGTTTCCTTGCTTGTAACTCCTGCCAGTTGTCGAATGAAAGAGAGAGAGAAAAAAAAAATACTCTGACCTATCGACGAGAGAAGAGGAATCAGAGACGCAATAGAGGAATCAAAGACGGCTGAAGCCACTTAACCAAAATAAACTCAGGATCTCGTGTTGTTGAAATATTCCTGAATGCTTTCTTGTACGTATTGTTAAGGTCAATATTCCCTTGACAACTTAATAATATTTAGCATGGATTTGTGGGTCGTTACTTGGTTTATAGCTGGTGAACGTTACTTGGTTTATAGCTGGTGAACGTTACTTGGTTTATAGCTGGTGAACGTTACTTGGTTTATAGCTGATGAACTTGGTTTATTGCTGATGAAAGCTACTCGACATCCCAGTAAATAATCACAGTACAGGAACCTCAAGTCGATGATGCCAAATAGTGACTAAAATGTCCAGGGATTTTTGAGGGCCAGCTGTATCAACACAAAACAATGACTTGTCTTCCCGTCTGTCACAAGAAACTAAACGAGATGTACTGTACAACTGCACTTAAAAGCTCACTCGAGGTAAGGATTGCCTATCACCTCCTCCTCCTCCTCTCCCACTACCTCCTTCTACCTCACCACCTCCACCTCTTTCTCCTTCTCCATTACCTCTTCTTCCTCCTCTTCCTTCATCACCCCCCCACCTCCTCCTCCTCCTCCTCTCCCACTACCTCCTTCTACCTCACCACCTCCACCTCTTTCTCCTTCTCCATTACCTCTTCTTCCCTCCTCTTCCCTTCATCACCCCACCTCCTCCTCCTCCTCCCTACCTCCCTTCTCCCTCCACCACCTCCACCTCTGTCGCTTCTCCATTACCTCCTTCTTCCCTCCTCTTCGCTTCATCACCCCACCCTCCTCCCTCCATCTCCTAACACATTAAGTAGTCCAAGTTAAACCACAGTAATATGATGTTACTTTCTCGGAGCAGCTAAAGGTTAGGTTAGGTTAGGTTAGGTTAGGTTAGGTTAGGCTTGGGTGATTAATTCTCAAGTGTAATAACTTAGGATGTCTAATCGTCACGTCTTCCCTTTTCTCTACATGAGGTAAATGTCGTTAACAAAACAAACACCGAAATAATCCACATTAATAGTTGGTCCACTCTCACCCATTAACAGAAGGACTCATCTTTATCAGACTCTTCTAAGCCTTCAAAAGTTATTGGCAGCGAGACACTAAGTTCAGTGACTCGGACATTCATAACACCGAAATCTAAACCCGACAACAAGTTTCCTTTTCGTTATAGGAACATCAAAAACAAAAGCGTAGCGAGGGAACCAAAAGTTAACCCAGACACACGCAAGATGTAAACATATTCTGGGCCAGGTTTTACAGCCGGGAGGAGGATGGCTCGCAGGGCCTTGGATAGAACTCAACTTAGCTCAACTCAACCAAGTTGGTGATTGAGTGTGGGATACCTTTTATTGCAGCGTCTGTTAGGGTGAAGGCGGAGGCTAATTTAGAGTGGGCGGGCGGGTGGGCGGCTGGGTGAGTGAGTGGGAAGAGGAGATATGTACCAGAGCGGGGTTGTGCTTGTGTTGGGGAGATAACTTTGTTGGGGTGGGGTGGGAGGTTTAGGAGTGGGTGGGATGAGGGAGCAACAAGGATTAGAAGAGGAGGGGGAGGAAGAAGCTACAGGGGGAAGGGAGGTGCTGCCTTGCCTGTACCGTGTTGCCGCTGTGCTGGTGAGAGGCTATTGGGTGTCTTTAAAAGTCGATCCAAGGAGTCTTTGTCTTGATGTTGGTTTATCTTGTTAT